>NC_048565.1:86833284-87133284 GCF_013265735.2 Oncorhynchus mykiss | reverse complement strand
CTCCTTTCTCTCTGCTCTCTGTTTTCTCTCTCTCTCTCTTCTAGCCTTTCTCCTGTTTGTTCTCCTTTCTCTCTGCTCTCTGTTCTCTGTTCTCTCTCTCTCTCTGTTCTCTCTGTTCTCTCTCTCTCTGTTCTCTCTGTTCTCTCTCTCTCTGTTTTCTCTGTTCTCTCTGTTCTCTCTGTTCTCTCTGTTCTCTCTCTCTGTTCTCTCTCTCTCCTCTAGCCTTTCTCCTCCTGTTTGTTCTCATTTCTCTCTGTTCTATCTGTTCTCTCTGTTCTCTCTCTCTCTGTTCTCTCTGTTCTCTCTCTTCTCTCTGTTCTCTCTCTGTTTTCTCTCTCTGTTCTCTCTCTGTTCTCTCTCTCTCCTCTAGCCTTTCTCCTCCTGTTTGTTCTCATTTCTCTCTGTTCTCTCTGTTCTCTCTCTCTCTCTGTGTCTCTCTCTGTTCTCTCTCTCTCCTCTAGCCTTTCTCCTCCTGTTTGTTCTCCTTTCTCTCTGTTCTCTCTCTCTGTTCTCTCTCTCCTCTAGCCTTTCTCCTCCTGTTTGTTCTCATTTCTCTCTGTTCTCTCTGTTCTCTCTGTTCTCTCTCTGTTCTCTCTCTCTCTCCTCTAGCCTTTCTCCTCCTGTTTGTTCTCATTTCTCTCTGTTCTATCTGTTCTCTCTCTCTCTCTCTCTCTCTCTGTTCTCTCTCTCTCTCCTCTAGCCTTTCTCCTGTTTGTTTTCTGTTCTCTCTCTCTCTCTGTTGTCTCTCTCTCCTCTAGCCTTTCTCCTGTTTGTTCTCCTTTCTCTCTGTTCTCTCTCTCTCTGTTCTCTCTCTCTCTCTCTGTTCTCTCTCTCTCCTCTAGCCTTTCTCCTCCTGTTTGTTCTCTGTTCTCTCTGTTCTCTCTCTCTGTTCTCTCTCTCTCTGTTCTCTCTCTCTCCTCTAGCCTTTCTCCTGTTTGTTCTCCTTTCTGTTCTCTCTCTCTCTCCTCTAGCCTTTCTCCTCCTGTTTGTTCTCTGTTCTCTCTGTTCTCTCTCTCTCTCTGTTCTCTCTCTCTCCTCTAGCCTTTCTCCTCCTGTTTTTTCTCCTTTCTCTCTGTTCTCTCTCTCTGTTCTCTCTCTCTCATCTAGCCTTTCTCCTGTCTGTTCTCCTTTCTCTCTGTTCTCTCTCTCTCTGTTCTCTCTCTCCTGGCTCCCCTCCTCATTCGCTCCCCTCGGACTTTGCTCCCATCTTCCTTCTCTCCCCTCATGCTTCTCAAGCTACATGAGGGACAACCACACACACACACACACACACACACACACACACACGCACACATGCACGCATGCACACACACCCTCCCTCCTCCTCTAAATTAATAAACAAGGTGTTAGGATTCATACACTCCAGACTCAGAACTGTAGGGTAGAAAATAGGATACCATTTATTTCTGTTGAATAATGCAAAACTCTGTTCTAGCTGGTTAAAATGGAGACGGGGCCAGGGAGGAATCCATTTATTTCACCAGTAGTGGAGCAGAACGGCTTTAAATGAAAGATTTCCACTTAGTAGGGGAGTTGGCGAATGTTTTATAAATCCTCTCATAAGAATCTGAAGTATTTATGTTTAGTGTAAGCACTATGGTCAGAGTGAGATGATTTGTCTGATGTGCTAAGCATTTCAATTTCCACTGCCAAGGATGACTGCCATTTGTACTGTACTGTTATCCCTGTAGCATGTATCTCTTTGAATCCCATTGTTAATTATTGGAATGTATCCATTACAAGTGGATATGTCCCGTACAGCACATACTCCATGTTGCCTAGCTTCTATGATAATATTAAGAGACATCATGTATTGATTAGATGTAAAAAGTAAGCCATCAAAGATACATGAACTGTGCAGCATGTTTAACAACACACCATGATGATCAAACAGTAGACCAGACACTTGACTGTTTAACAACACCATGATGATCAAACAGTAGACCAGACACTTGACTGTTTAACAACACTCCATGATGATCAAACAGTAGACCAGACACTTGACTGTTTAACAACACTCCATGATGATCAAACAGTAGACCAGACACTTGTCTGTTTAACAACACACCATGATGATCAAACAGTAGACCAGACACTTGACTGTTTAACAACACTCCATGATGATCAAACAGTAGACCAGACACTTGTCTGTTTAACAACACTCCATGATGATCAAACAGTAGACCAGACACTTGTCTGTTTAACAGCACTCCATGATGATCAAACAGTAGACCAGACACTTGACTGTTTAACAACACCATGATGATCAAACAGTAGACCAGACACTTGTCTGTTTAACAACACACCATGATGATCAAACAGTAGACCAGACACTTGACTGTTTCACAACACTCCATGATGATCAAACAGTAGACCAGACACTTGACTGTTTAACAACACCATGATGATCAAACAGTAGACCAGACACTTGTCTGTTTAACAACACACCATGATGATCAAACAGTAGACCAGACACTTGACTGTTTAACAACACCATGATGATCAAACAGTAGACCAGACACTTGTCTGTTTAACAACACACCATGATGATCAAACAGTAGACCAGACACTTGACTGTTTCACAACACTCCATGATGATCAAACAGTAGACCAGACACTTGACTGTTTAACAACACCATGATGATCAAACAGTAGACCAGACACTTGACTGTTTAACAACACTCCATGATGATCAAACAGTAGACCAGACACTTGTCTGTTTAACAACACTCCATGATGATCAAACAGTAGACCAGACACTTGTCTGTTTAACAGCACTCCATGATGATCAAACAGTAGACCAGACACTTGACTGTTTAACAACACTCCATGATGATCAAACAGTAGACCAGACACTTGTCTGTTTAACAGCACTCCATGATGATCAAACAGTAGACCAGACACTTGACTGTTTAACAACACCATGATGATCAAACAGTAGACCAGACACTTGACTGTTTAACAACACCATGATGATCAAACAGTAGACCAGACACTTGACTGTTTAACAACACTCCATGATGATCAAACAATAGACCAGACACTTGCCTGCATGGTTGAAGAGGTTATTGTCATCCTGTATGAAGAGGATTGCTGACTGATTAATTGTGTGTTCCAAATGACATCATTGTCCCTATATAGTGTACTACTTTTGACCAGGGCCCATAGGGCACCCTATTCCCTATATAATGCCCTACATTTAACCGGGGCCCATGGGGCACCCTATTCCCTATATAATGCCCTACATTTAACCAGGGCCCATAGGGCACCCTATTCCCTATATAATGCCCTACATTTAACCGGGGCCCATGGGGCACCCTATTCCATATGTAGGGCCCTATGGGCCCTGGTCAGAAGCATTAATTTGCTCTGGATAGGAGTGTCTACTAAATGACTCAAATGTAAATGTAAATTTGGGAAGCGACCGCTGTGTTAGTTATTACATGTTTGATGTGATGCAAATCATCTTCTTCTGTTTTGTCACTGTGTTAGCGTTTATGGAAATGAACATTGTTAATGATACACCTGTGGAAGAAGCAGCGAGGCCCCCATGGGGCCCCTTCTGTAGATGTTGTTTGGTAACATTGTTTGTTGCTGTTGCAGTAATGATCTAATCTTTTATCACATTAGCATGGCTGACACACACATACATTTTCACGCGTAAGCATGTACACACACATGCGCGCAGACACACACATAGAACTGATTACTGTACATTTTGTGTTAATTGATTTTGAAAGAATTGATGCTGTTGGATTTATTGGTGTTTGGATGGATTCAGAGGCAGAGGCCATTACTGTTGAAGGAATCCTTTAGGATCCATTACTGTTGAAGGAATCCTTTAGGATCCAATACTGGTGAAGGAATCCTTTAGGATCCATTACTGATGAAGGAATCATTTAGGATCCATTACTGTTGAAGGAATCCTTTAGGATCCATTACTGATGAAAGAATCCTTTAGGATCCATTACTGATGAAGGAATCCTTTAGGATCCATTACTGTTGAATGAATCCTTTAGGATCCAATACTGGTGAAGGAATCCTTTAGGATCCATTACTGATGAAGGAATCCTTTAGGATCCAATACTGATGAAGGAATCCTTTAGGATCCAATACTGGTGAAGGAATCCTTTAGGATCCATTACTGATGAAGGAATCCTTTAGGATCCATTACTGGTGAAGGAATCCTTTAGGATCCATTACTGAGGAAGGAATCCTTTAGGATCCATTACTGATGAAGGAATCCTTTAGGATCCATTACTGGTGAAGGAATCCTTTAGGATCCATTACTGATGAAGGAATCCTTTAGGATCCATTACTGGTGAAGGAATCCTTTAGGATCCATTACTGATGAAGGAATCCTTTAGGATCCATTACTGATGAAGGAATCCTTTAGGATCCATTACTGATGAAGGAATCCTTTAGGATCCATTACTGATGAAGGAATCCTTTAGGATCCATTACTGGTGAAGGAATCCTTTAGGATCCATTACTGGTGAAGGAATCATCTAGGATCCATTACTGGTGAAGGAATCATCTAGGATCCATTACTGGTGAAGGAATCATCTAGGATCCATTACTGGTGAAGGAATCATCTAGGATCCATTACTGGTGAAGGAATCATCTAGGATCCATTACTGGTGAAGGAATCATCTAGGATATATTACTGGTGAAGGAATCCATTAGGATCCATTACTGGTGAAGGAATCCTTTAGGATCCATTACTGGTGAAGGAATCATTTAGGATCCATTACTGGTGAAGGAATCATCTAGGTTCCAATACTGGTGAAGGAATCATTTAGGGTCTGTTGCTGGTGAAGGAATCATTTAGGGTCTGTTGCTGGTGAAGAAATAATTTGTATTGTTTTTGCTCTGAACTTCATGTCACTGTATCCTTGATCCACCTATCAAAGCTCCTCAGCTATTTCAATTTTTGATGCAGTTTTATGTTTTTGTATGGACGTCTTTTCAAGGTTTTGGTTCATAACCTTGCTGGTAAAACAGCTGAAACACAGACAATACAGCTTGGTTTTGCAATAGTGTACATCTAGAAGACAGGACAGTATCACAACATGTCAATGTGAGGGACAAGGTGACAGTTCCACTGACTTGAAGTTAGTGAAAGATAAGATATTCCTAGTCTTGGTCACAGTGTTATTGTGTTCCTGGGTCAGCGGTCGTGTTTCCTGTCTCTTCCCCATTCTTCCTCTCATTATTCAGATAGACAGCCAGGTACTGGAACCCACTTCACACCTTGATAACATCCTAAATGGCACCCTATTCCCTACATAGTGCACTATTTTTGACCAGGGCGTAGTGCACTACGTAAGGTATAGGGTGCTATTTCTGCCTCAGCCTTGTTTACCATTGCAGTTGTTCGAGGTCCCTCTCTGCAGCAAAGTGTCCCACAGAGCATCAGTATCTTATTAGGGATAATTGCATCTCCATGAAGGTGATTTCAAAGGAAAAATTAGATTATGTCTTTGTCCCAAATTATACCCTATTCCCAACATAGGGAACTACTTTTGACCAGAGCCCTATGGTAGAGCCATATATAAGTAGTGCTTTATGAAGGGAGTATGGTGCTATTTTGTACTCTATATTCTCCATAGCCCGAGGTGAGGAATTGGTGTCTCCTGGAGGCATCTCAGTTATCATGAGATGACTGTTAGATTTTCTCTTTCTCCTCCTACCCTCCTCTTATCAATAGGGCCCTGCAGTGTCCTACCCTCCTCTAATGAATAGGGCCCTGCAGTGTCCTACCCTCCTCTAAATAATAGGGCCCTGCAGTGTCCTACCTCCTTATATGAATTGGGGCCTGCAGTGTCCTACCCCCCCCTCTAATGAATAGGGCCCTGCAGTGTCCTAACCCCTCTTATGAATAGGGCCCTGCAGTGTCCTACCCCCTCTTATGAATAGGGCCCTGCAGTGTCCTACCCCCTCTTATGAATAGGGCCCTGCAGTGTCCTACCCCCTCTTATGAATAGGGCCCTGCAGTGTCCAATCCCCTCTAATGAATAGGGCCCTGCAGTGTCCTACCCCCTCTTATGAATAGGGCCTGCAGTGTCCTACCCCCTCTTATGAATAGAAAGAAGCCTGCAGTGTACAAATTATATCAGACAAAGTTGAACAGCTCCCCTCCAGTTTATGAAATGCAGATTAGCAGGTGTTCAAACAGCAGCAAGCACAACACACACACACACACACACACACACACACACACACACACACACACACACACACACACACACACACACACACACACTCACACTCACACTCACTCAAACACACAAGCGCATGCACACACACACACACACATACACACACACATGAACACACACCGGACCTTAGACATACACAGGACTTTGGCTGGCATTGAAGAATTCTGTATACCCCTTGACAGTTTGACCCCCTTCGTTTTGTATGCAAAGAGGATTGTGTTAAATTAAACCTGCCTGTTCCTGGCCAGGAAACTAATAGACAACAACCCATTCATCTCCTACACCCTGATTAATTATCATAATGAAGATTTTAATGACCAACTGGAGGACAAGTAGTCCACACACTTTAACGAAGAGAAAGCAACTCAAGTAGTCCACACACTTTAACGAAGAGAAAACAACTCAAGTAGTCCACACACTTTAACGAAGAGAAAGCAACTCAAGTAGTCCACATACTTTAAAGAAGAGAAAACAACTCAAGTAGTCCGGAGACTTTAACGAAGAGAAAACAACTCAACTCTAAGCATGGTACTTTCAAAGTGGCCTTCCCGCCCCAGACAGAGGCCCAACACAGAAATATTGAAGCATTAACTACAAGCTACAAACACATCAGCAGAATCCTCCTTCGTGGCCTGATCCAACAACAGAAGGTCACACGTTCTTCCCTAAAAGCGTCCCGGGTTCAAACCAAACACAACTTGCCCTTCACAGATGTGGAGGTATTTAAAAAGTGCATGGTGACAGTTTGAGGATTTGGCTACTGAAAGTCTATGGATAGAATAATTGCGTCTGTCAAACAGGTGTCCCGATCTGCGTCATCAGCCAGACGCCTTGTCCGTGCCCTGGCAGATGATGTCCATAGGATTGTTCTGGAGCTGCTCAGTCAGGCTGGGCATTCTTTCCTGGCTATTGATGAGAGAACTGACAACACCGATGTAGCACAGTTGTGTGTATGTCCGTTATTTTCATGGAAATGACTTTAAAGAAGAGCTACTGGCACTGATTCCCCTCGAAGGACACACCACCGGGGATATCCTATTGACAAAGCTGGAAGAATTGTTTACGCAGCATAGCTTGTCATTTGAAAAAGTCAACTTTGTGGCCACCGACAGGGCTCCTGCTATGGTGGGCAGACACGGGGCCTGGGCAGCAGGTTGAAGGAAATCGCCCCACAAATGAATGGCTTGCATTGTCTCATCCATCACAGTGCGCTGAGCTAAAAGATGTGATGGATAAAGTAATGCACATAATCAACTTGGTCAGGGGGACGTCAGGCAACACAACACCATCTTTTCCGCAAGCTTGTCACAGAATCAGAGGAGGCCATCCACGATGATCTCCTGCTTCACAACAACGTGCGCTGGCTGAGTAAAGGAAAAGCAAGCTGATGACAGAATCAGAGGAGGCCATCCACGATGGTCTCCTGCTTCACAACAACGTGCGCTGGCTGAGTAAAGGAAAAGCAAGCTGGTGACAGAATCAGAGGAGGCCATCCACGATGATCTCCTGCTTCACAACAACGTGTGCTGGCTGAGTAAAGGAAAAGCAAGCTGGTGACAGAATCAGAGGAGGCCATCCACGATGGTCTCCTGCTTCACAACAACGTGCGCTGGCTGAGTAAAGGAAAAGCAAGCTGGTGACAGAATCAGAGGAGGCCATCCACGATGGTCTCCTGCTTCACAACAACGTGCGCTGGCTGAGTAAAGGAAAAGCAAGCTGGTGACAGAATCAGAGGAGGCCATCCACGATGGTCTCCTGCTTCACAACAACGTGCGCTGGCTGAGTAAAGGAAAAGCTCTAGAGCCATTCCGTGAGCTGCATGACCAGGTTGTGGAGTTTGTCAGAAAAAGCTAAATGAGGGCAGCAGCTGACCACCTTCGTATTCTGGAAATTGAGGAATTCCTCTCTAATGTAGCATTTTTGGCTGACATTCTGTCACTTAAACGGGTTAAATCTGCAGTTACAAGGAAGAGGGAAAACTTGTGGCCTTTACTAAGAAGCTTGAGTTGTTCGATTTATACTTGTCACCTGGAAGGCTACTGCACTTCAGTACACTGAAGAAACGAGGTACCAGGCCGCAGCATTGTCACAGAGGTGATGGAAGATTTCAACAAGCAGCTGAGGGACAACTTCTCCACCAGGTTTGTAAACTACATATACAGTGAGGGAAAAGTATTTGATCCCCTGCTGATTTTGTATGTTTGCCCACTGACAAAGAAATTATCAGTCTATCATTTTAATGGTAGGTTTATTTGAACAGTGAGAGGCCACCAAGTACTAAGTCATATTTTGCAGAGGGGTCAAATACTTATTTCCCTCATTAAAATGCAAATCAATTTATAACATTTTTGACATGCGTTTTTTTGTTGTTATTCTGTTATTCTAAAACCCTTGTTGGTAATCACAGAGGTCAGATGTTTCTTGTAGTTGGCCACTAGGTTTTGCATACATCTCAGGAGGGATTTTGTCCCACTCCTCTTTGCAGATCTTCTTCTTGCAGATCTTCTCCAAGTCATTAAGGTTTCGAGGCTGACCTTCGGCAACTCGAACCTTCAGCTCCCTCCACAGATTTTCTATGGGATTAAGGTCTGGAGACTGGCTAGGCCACTTCAGGACCTTAATGTGCTTCTTCTTGAGCCACTCCGTTGTTACCTTGGCCATGTGTTTTGGGTCATTGTCATGCTGGAATACCCATCCACGACCCATTTTCAATGGCCTGGCTGAGGGAAGGAGGTTCTCACCCAAGATTTGACAGTACATGGCCCCGTCCATCGTCCCTTTGATGCGGTGAAGTTGTAGTTCTGGGCTGATTCCTCACCGTTCTCATGATCATTGCAACTCCACGAGGTGAGATCTTGCATGGAGCCCCAGGCCGAGGGAGATTGAGAGTTATTTTGTGTTTCTTCCATTTGCGAATAATCGCACCAACTGTTGTCACCTTCTCACCAAGCTGCTTGGCGATGGTCTTGTGGCCCATTCCAGCCTTGTGTAGGTCTAAAATCTTGTCACTGACATCCTTGGAGAGCTCTTTGGTCTTGGCCATGGTTGAGAGTTTGGAATCTGATTGATTGATTGCTTCTGTGGACAGGTGTCTTTTATACAGGTAACAAACTGAGATTAGGAGCACTGCCTTTAAGAGTGTGCTCCTAATCTCAGCTCGTTACCTGTATAAAAGACACCCGGGAGCCAGAAATCTTTCTGATTGAGAGGTGGTCAAATACTTCTTTACCTCATTCAAATGCAAATCAATTTATAACATTTTTGACGTGTTTTTCTGGATTTTTTTGTTGTTATTCTGTCTCTCACTGTTAAAATAAACCTACCATTAAAATTATAGACTGATCATTTCTTTGTCAGTGGGCAAACGTACAGAACCCCTCACTGTAATTGCGTGTCTACATGATCCTTTCACAGTCCGCCCAGGTGGGGAATTCTCCTCCCTTGCTAAGAAAATGATACCCTCCTGGATGAGGCCGCAATTCAAACTGAGCTGATTTTAATTCCAAACATTGAGCCAAATCAGGGATGCGCTCAGGAGTGCTGAGTCCTTGTGTGCGTTGTGGCTGGCATGCTCAGAGGAATACAGGACAATAAATAAACGTGCCTTTTATGTGATAACAATGTTTGGACTGACTTACACCTGCGAGTCCTCCTTTTCCTCTATGAACGTAATGAAGACTCACGACAGGAACCTGCTTTCACGTTAGTCAATCGAGGACTCAAAATCACATCCCTCTCACCCGACATCTACAAGATCGTGCACGAGGGGAAACTTTTCCCATTAAGTAAGTAACTTTTTTTTTTAAATAATATGTTTATTATTTTACAATAAAAAAATCAAATAAAAAAGACAGCAACACTAACAATGACATTCATTGTACTGTTGAATGGGACGGCCAATTTAGAGGACAAAACTAAACTTAACTCACACGTACACAAAATAAAACAAAATCCTATTAGGTGGTACATGTATAATGTTTGTTTAGTTGTTACAGGAGCAGGTTATCCCGAGACTCCCGGTACAAGGATACAGGCATTCAGACAATGAAAACACCTTTTTTTTTCTTTACATTATTCTTTTTAGTAGGATTCCACCTTTTTGGCCAGTTGCAATTGTACGTAGGCCTAATAAATGAATACAAATAGCACTTCTATTAGGCCATTTTGTTTTCTTTTTAATAACAGTTAAGTTATTTTATATGGGCCTTCGCTCAGAAGAAATAGACCCCAATTAAGCCCTCTTGTTGTTTGTAAAATCAAATTCAAATGAAGATTATTGTTGAAATGAATTACTCGACTGGTGTAGTTTTTCTCCATCTGTTTCTTGGTGCCACTTGCAGAAGAAGTTATCTATATTTTCAGCACCAGGCGCTGTTCACCTCATATTGATTGCGCTGTGGTTGCAGCTTTACATTTCAGCATCTAAAAAAAATGGTCCGCTGCCTGCTTTATTAGTTGACTGTCTCCTGCATCCAAGTTCAAATGTAACTTTTGCATTATTTAGGTAGGGTGACTTCCTTCTTGGGCATTTGGGACTTTTTGAATCTCAGGTCCAAGATTTTTTTTTTAAATGTTTTTTTGAAAGAACAAAAATATTCATAATTAATTTGATAATATTGCTGGCAGGCCAGATTTGGCCCACAGGCCGTCAGTTGGGGAACCCTGACATAGAGCCCTGACTCCATGGAACTCTATTCCACATCAAGTAGCTCATGCAAACAGTAGAATCAGATTTTTTTAAATGATAAAAATACACTTTTGGAAGAGTGTGAAGAGACACACACACACACACACATGATAACATATGCACTATACACCCACGTACACATGTCTTTTGTCTTGTAGATATGTGGTAGTGGCCAGAGGGCATCCACTTAATGTGTTGTGAAAAGTGTGATGAAATGCAATATAATGTTTTCTTAATTGTATGTAACTGCTTTAATTTAGCTAGACTCCAGGAAGAGTAGCTGCTGCTTGGCAGTAACTAATGAGATCCATAATAAATACAAATACAATACAAATATGAATAGAAAGTCTAAAAAGAATCAGCCCTCTCCTCAAACATAGTTTACATTACTATAAATATTTTAAGAAACACACAATGCCCTGTATAATTGACTCATACACTGTCTGTGCAAAACATTAGCAACACCTTCCTAATATCGAGTTGCAACCCATTTTTCCCTTAGAACAGCCTCTAATGCTTCCCACATTTGTGTCAAGTTGGCTGGATGTCCTTTGGGTGGTGGACCGTTCTTCATACACAGGGCAAACTGTTGAGTGTGAAAAACCCAGCAGCGTTGCAGTTCTTGACACATTAAAAACGGTGTGCTTAACACCTGCTATCATACTCCACTCAAAGACACTTACATATTTTATCTTGCCCATTCACCCTCTGAATGGTACACATACACAATCCGTTTCAATTGTCTCAGGGCTTAAAAATCCTTCTTTAACCCGTCTCCTCCCCTTCATCTACACTGATTGAAGTGGATTTAACAGGTGACATCAATTAAGGATTGTATCTTTCACCTGGATTCACCTGGTCAGTCTATGTCACGGAAAGATAAGGTGTTCTTAATGTTTTATACACTCAGTGTACACAGAAGTAACAGATGCTAACAAAGTTATACCTTGAAAAGCAGGCCCTGAATATGTTAAAAAGAGGTGGGTGGTGTTTGGAATATACCGTAGTGGAAATTCCAAGTCAACCATGACTATTCCACAGATTAAAGCTACAATCTGCGATAAACGCAATATTCAACAATTTCAAAGATTTTACTGAGTTACAGTTCATATAAAGATATCAGTAAATCACAATATATTCATCATCTATGGATTTCACATGACTGGGAATACATATATGCATCTGTTGGTCACAGATACCTTAAAACAAAAGTAGGGGCGTGGATCAGAAAACCAGTCAGTATCTTGTGTGACCACCTCATGCAGCGTGCCTGTGGAATGTTGCCCCACTCCTCTTCAATGGCTGTGTGAAGTTGCTGGATATTGGTGGGAACTGGAACACTCTGTCGTACAGCTGTCGTACACGCTTCGATCCAGAGCATCGAAAATATGCTCAATGGGTGACATGTCTAGTGTGTATTCAGGCCATGGAAGAACTGGGACATTTTCAGCCTCCAGGAATTGTGTGCAAATCCTTGTGACATGGGGCCGTGCATTATCACGCTGAAACATGAGGTGATGGTGGTGGATGAATGGCACAACAATGGACCTCAGGATCTCGTCACAGTATCTCTGTGCGTTCAAATTGAAATCGATAAAATGGAATTGTGTTAGTTGTCCTTAGCTTATGCCTGCCTGCCCATACCATAACCCCTCCGCCACCATGGGGCACTCTGTTCACAACATTGACATCAATCTGCCATCTGCCCGGTACAGTTGAAACCGGTGAAGAGCACACTTTTCCAGCGTGCCAGTGGCCATCGAAGGTGAGCATTTGCACACTGAGGTCAGTTATGATGCCGAAGTTCTGTCAGGTCAAGACCCTGGTGAGGACGACGAGCACATAGATGAGCTACCTTGAGACGGTTTCTGACCGTTTGTGCAGAAATTCTTTGGTTGTGCAAACCCACAGTTTCATCAGCTGTCCGGGTGACTGGTCTCAGATGATGTGGAGGTCCTGGGCTGGCGTGGTTACTCAGGGTCTGCGCTTATGAGGCTGGTTGGATGTACTGCCAAATTATGTAAAATGACATTGGAGGCGGCTTATGATAGAGAAATGAACATTCAATTAACTGGCAACAGCTCTGGTGGACATTCCTGCAGTCAGTATGCCAATTGCGCCCTCCCTCAAAACTTGAGACATCTGTGGCATTGTGTTGTGTGCCAAAACTGCATATTTTAGTTTATTGTCCCCAGCAAAAGATGCACCTGTGCAATGATCATGCTGTTTAATCAGCTTATTGATATGCCACACCTGTCAGGTGGATTCATTATCTTGGCAAAGGAGAAATGCTCACTAACATTTTTTTGTGCATATGGAAAATGTCTGGGATCTTTTATTTCAACTCATGAAACACAGGGCCAACACTTTATGTTGCGTTGATATTTTGTTCTGTATGCATTTCCCCAGCCCTCTGTTTACCAAAACCCAAAACAAGTGGTGGGACTAATTATTTTCCTTAAGAACAAATGCTAGATTGTAGCTTCAAACATATTTCCCAGGAGAGGTCTTTTTGTAGTATAACATTCTTAAGTATTCATATGAATATAATTGAATGCTGTATTTGGTAACAGCAGTATCATGATATTACTCTAAATGTGGGAGGTTTAACTTGGGTACAATATTGGGAGAAAAAAAAACTATTGGACGATAAGCTCATTCAGTGAAACATTTGGTAACAGCAGTATCATGATATTACTCTAAATGTGGGAGGTTTAACTTGGGTACAATATTGTGAGAGAAAAAAACTATTGGACGATAAGCTCATTCAGTGAAACATTTGGTAACAGCAGTATCATGATATTACTCTAAATGTGGGAGGTTTAACTTGGGTACAATATTGGGAGAGAAAAAAACTATTGGACGATAAGCTCATTCAGTGAAACATTTGGTAACAGCAGTATCATGATATTACTCTAAATGTGGGAGGTTTAACTTGGGTACAATATTGGGAGAGAAAAAAACTATTGGACGATAAGCTCATTCAGTGAAACATTTGGTAACAGCAGTATCATGATATTACTCTAAATGTGGGAGGTTTAACTTGGGTACAATATTGTGAGAGAAAAAAACTATTGACGATAAGCTCATTCAGTGAAACATTTGGTAACAGCAGTATCATGATATTACTCTAAATGTGGGAGGTTTAACTTGGGTACAATATTGTGAGAGAAAAAAACTATTGGACGATAAGCTCATTCAGTGAAACATTTGGTAACAGCAGTATCATGATATTACTCTAAATGTGGGAGGTTTAACTTGGGTACAATATTGTGAGAGAAAAAAACTATTGGACGATAAGCTCATTCAGTGAAACATTTGGTAACAGCAGTATCATGATATTACTCTAAATGTGGGAGGTTTAACTTGGGTACAATATTGGGAGAGAAAAAAACTATTGGACGATAAGCTCATTCAGTGAAACATTTGGTGGCAGCGGTGGGATAATATTATGTGTAGCTGTGGCAGGTTTTTAGGTAGAAAACACTACAACTGTGTTCTCTTTACATAGTTGGCCTGTTGAACCAGGAAGAGGAGTGGTGGAGGGCAACGGGTGTACTGTATTACTGTATTAGGTAATGCAATCTGTGCCTGGAGGTCCTGAGCTCTGATGGCTTTCTCTTCTACCTGATAATAATTGCACCCACCTGATGTCCCAGGTATAAATCAAATCAAATGTATTTTGTAAAGCCCTTTTTACATCAGCAGATGTCACAAAGTGCTATACAGCAACACAGCCTAAAACCCCAAGCAAAATCAAATCAAATCAAATCAAATCAAATTTTATTTCAAAATCAAATCAAATTTTATTTGTCACATACACATGGTTAGCAGATGTTAATGCGAGTGTAGCGAAATGCTTGTGCTTCTAGTTCCGACAATGCAGTAATAACAAGTAATCTAACTAACAATTCCAAAACTACTGTCTTGTACACAGTGTAAGGGGATAAAGAATATGTACATAAGGATATATGAATGAGTGATGGTACAGAGCAGCATAGGCAAGATACAGTAGATGGTATCGGGTACAGTATGTACAATGAGATGAGTATGTAAACAAAGTGGCATAGTATAGTATAAAGTGGCTAGTGATACATGTATTACATAAGGATACCGTCGATGATATAGAGTACAGTATATACGTATGCGTATGAGATGAATAATGTAGGGTAAGTAACATTTATATAAGGTAGCATTGTTTAAAGTGGCTAGTGATATATTTACATCATTTCCCATCAATTCCCATTATTAAAGTGGCTGGAGTTGAGTCAGTGTCAGTGTGTTGGCAGCAGCCACTCAGTGTTAGTGGTGGCTGTTTAACAGTCTGATGGCCTTGAGATAGAAGCTGTTTTTCAGTCTCTCGGTCCCAGCTTTGATGCACCTGTACTGACCTCGCCTTCTGGATGATAGCGGGGTGAACAGGCAGTGGCTCGGGTGGTTGATGTCCTTGATGATCTTTATGGCCTTCCTGTGACATCGGGTGGTGTAGGTGTCCTGGAGGGCAGGTAGTTTGCCCCCGGTGATGCGTTGTGCAGACCTCACTACCCTCTGGAGAGCCTTACGGTTGAGGGCGGTGCAGTTGCCATACCAGGCGGTGATACAGCCCGCCAGGATGCTCTCGATTGTGCATCTGTAGAAGTTTGTGAGTGCTTTTGGTGACAAGCCGAATTTCTTCAGCCTCCTGAGGTTGAAGAGGCGCTGCTGCGCCTTCTTCACGATGCTGTCTGTGTGAGTGGACCAATTCAGTTTGTCTGTGATGTGTATGCCGAGGAACTTAAAACTTGCTACCCTCTCCACTACTGTTCCATCGATGTGGATAGGGGGGTGTTCCCTCTGCTGTTTCCTGAAGTCCACAATCATCTCCTTAGTTTTGTTGACGTTGAGTGTGAGGTTGTTTTCCTGACACCACACTCCGAGGGCCCTCACCTCCTCCCTGTAGGCCGTCTCATCGTTGTTGGTAATCAAGCCTACCACTGTTGTGTCGTCCGCAAACTTGATGATTGAGTTGGAGGCGTGCGTGGCCACGCAGTCGTGGGTGAACAGGGAGTACAGGAGAGGGCTCAGAACGCAACCTTGTGGGGCCCCAGTGTTGAGGATCAGCGGGGAGGAGATGTTGTTGCCTACCCTCACCACCTGGGGGCGGCCCGTCAGGAAGTCCAGTACCCAGTTGCACAGGGCGGGGTCGAGACCCAGGGTCTCGAGCTTGATGACGAGCTTGGAGGGTACTATGGTGTTGAATGCCGAGCTGTAGTCGATGAACAGCATTCTCACATAGGTATTCCTCTTGTCCAGATGGGATAGGGCAGTGTGCAGTGTGGTTGAGATTGCATCGTCTGTGGACCTATTTGGGCGGTAAGCAAATTGGAGTGGGTCTAGGGTGTCAGGTAGGGTGGAGGTGATATGGTCCTTGACTAGTCTCTCAAAGCACTTCATGATGACGGATGTGAGTGCTACGGGGCGGTAGTCATTTAGCTCAGTTACCTTAGCTTTCTTGGGAACAGGAACAATGGTGGCCCTCTTGAAGCATGTGGGAACAGCAGACTGGTATAGGGATTGATTGAATATGTCCGTAAACACACCGGCCAGCTGGTCTGCGCATGCTCTGAGGGCGCGGCTGGGGATGCCATCTGGGCCTGCAGCCTTGCGAGGGTTAACACGTTTAAATGTCTTACTCACCTCGGCTGCAGTGAAGGAGAGACCGCATGTTTTCGTTGCAGGCCGTGTCAGTGGCACTGTATTGTCCTCAAAGCGGGCAAAAAAGTTATTTAGTCTGCCTGGGAGCAAGACATCCTGGTCCGTGACTGGGCTGGGTTTCTTCCTGTAGTCCGTGATTGACTGTAGACCCTGCCACATGCAAGCAATGCAGGTGTAGAAGCACGGTGGCTAGGAAAAACTCCTTAGAAAGGTAGGAACCTAGGAAGGAAACAGGCTCTGAGGGGTGAACAGTCCTCTTCTGGCTGTACTGGGTAGAGAGGAACCAGGCTATGAGGGGTGGCCAGTCCTCTTCTGGCTGTACTGGGTAGAGAGGAACCAGGCTCTGAGGGGTGGCCAGTCCTCTTCTGGCTGTACTGGGTAGAGAGGAACCAGGCTCTGAGGGGTGGCCAGTCCTCTTCTGGCTGTACTGGGTAGAGAGGAACCAGGCTCTGAGGGGTGGCCAGTCCTCTTCTGGCTGTACTGGGTAGAGAGGAACCAGGCTATGAGGGTTGGCCAGTCCTCTTCTGGCTGTACTGGGTAGAGAGGAACCAGGCTCTGAGGGGTGACCAGTCCTCTTCTGGCTGTACAGGGTAGAGAGGAACCAGGCTCTGAGGGGTGGCCAGTCCTCTTCTGGCTGTACTGGGTAGAGAGGAACCAGGCTATGAGGGGTGGCCAGTCCTCTTCTGGCTGTACTGGGTAGAGAGGAACCAGGCTCTGAAGGGTGGCCAGTCCTCTTCTGGCTGTACTGGGTAGAGAGGAACCAGGCTATGAGGGGTGGCCAGTCCTCTTCTGGCTGTACTGGGTAGAGAGGAACCAGGCTATGAGGGGTGGCCAGTCCTCTTCTGGCTGTACTGGGTAGAGAGGAACCAGGCTCTGAGGGGTGGCCAGTCCTCTTCTGGCTGTACTGGGTAGAGAGGAACCAGGCTCTGAGGGGTGGCCAGTTCTCTTCTGGCTGTACTGGGTAGAGAGGAACCAGGCTCTGAGGGGTGGCCAGTCCTCTTCTGGCTGTACTGGGTAGAGAGGAACCAGGCTCCGAGGGGTGGCCAGTCCTCTCCTGGCTGTACTGGGTAGAGAGGAACCAGGCTCTGAGGGGTGGCCAGTCCTCTTCTGGCTGTATGGGTAGAGGAACCAGGCTCTGAGGGGTGACCAGTCCTCTTCTGGCTGTACTGGGTAGAGAGGAACCAATTTCTGAGGGGTGGCCAGTCCTCTTCTGGCTGTACTGGGTAGAGAGGAACCAGGCTATGAGGGGTGGCCAGTCCTCTTCTGGCTGTACTGGGTAGAGAGGAACCAGGCTCTGAGGGGTGACCAGTCCATCTTCTGGCTGTACTGGGTAGAGAGGAACCAGGCTCTGAGGGGTGACCAGTCCTCTCCTGGCTGTACTGGGTAGAGAGGAAACAGGCTCTGAGGGGTGACCAGTCCTCTTCTGGCTGTACTGGGTAGAGAGGAACCAGGCTATGAGGGTTGGCCAGTCCTCTCCTGGCTGTACTGGGTAGAGAGGAACCAGGCTCTGAGGGGTGGCCAGTCCTCTTCTGGCTGTACTGGGTAGAGAGGAACCAGGCTCTGAGGGGTGGCCAGTCCTCTTCTGGCTGTACTGGGTAGAGAGGAACCAGGCTCTGAGGGGTGGCCAGTCCTCTCCTGGCTGTACTGGGTAGAGAGGAACCAGGCTCTGAGGGGTGACCAGTCCATCTTCTGGCTGTACTGGGTAGAGAGGAACCAGGCTCTGAGGGGTGACCAGTCCTCTCCTGGCTGTACTGGGTAGAGAGGAAACAGGCTCTGAGGGGTGACCAGTCCTCTTCTGGCTGTACTGGGTAGAGAGGAACCAGGCTATGAGGGTTGGCCAGTCCTCTCCTGGCTGTACTGGGTAGAGAGGAAACAGGCTCTGAGGGGTGACCAGTCCTCTTCTGGCTGTACTGGGTAGAGAGGAACCAGGCTTTGACGGGTGACCAGTCCTCTTCTGGCTGTACTGGGTAGAGAGGAACCAGGCTCTGAGGGGTGACCAGTCCTCTTCTGGCTGTACTGGGTAGAGAGGAACCAGGCTATGAGGGGTGGCCAGTCCTCTTCTGGCTGTACAGTGTAGAGAGGAACCAGGCTCTGAGGGGTGGCCAGTCCTCTTCTGGCTGTACTGGGTAGAGAGGAACCAGGCTCTGAGGGGTGGCCAGTCCTCTTCTGGCTGTACTGGGTAGAGAGGAACCAGGCTCTGAAGGGTGGCCAGTCCTCTTCTGGCTGTACTGGGTAGAGAGGAACCAGGCTCTGAGGGGTGGCCAGTCCTCTTCTGGCTGTACTGGGTAGAGAGGAACCAGGCTATGAGGGGTGGCCAGTCCTCTTCTGGCTGTACTGGGTAGAGAGGAACCAGGCTCTGAGGGGTGGCCAGTCCTCTTCTGGCTGTACTGGGTAGAGAGGAACCAGGCTCTGAGGGGTGGCCAGTCCTCTTCTGGCTGTACTGGGTAGAGAGGAACCAGGCTCTGAGGGGTGGCCAGTCCTCTTCTGGCTGTACTGGGTAGAGAGGAACCAGGCTCCGATGGGTGGCCAGTCCTCTCCTGGCTGTACTGGGTAGAGAGGAACCAGGCTCTGAGGGGTGACCAGTCCTCTCCTGGCTGTACTGGGTAGAGAGGAACCAGGCTCTGAGGGGTGGCCAGTCCTCTTCTGGCTGTACTGGGTAGAGAGGAACCAGGCTCTGAGGGGTGGCCAGTCCTCTCCTGGCTGTACTGGGTAGAGAGGAACCAGGCTCTGAGGGGTGACCAGTCCTCTCCTGGCTGTACTGGGTAGAGAGGAAACAGGCTCTGAGGGGTGACCAGTCCTCTTCTGGCTGTACTGGGTAGAGAGGAACCAGGCTCTGAGGGGTGGCCAGTCCTCTTCTGGCTGTACTGGGTAGAGAGGAACCAGGCTTTGAGGGGTGACCAGTCCTCTTCTGGCTGTACTGGGTAGAGAGGAACAAGGCTCTGAGGGGTGGCCAGTCCTCTCCTGGCTGTACTGGATACTGAGGAACCAGGCTCTGAGGGTTGACCAGTCCTCTTCTGGCTGTACTGGGTAGAGAGGAACCAGGCTATGAGGGTTGGCCAGTCCTCTCCTGGCTGTACTGGGTAGAGAGGAAACAGGCTCTGAGGGGTGACCAGTCCTCTTCTGGCTGTACTGGGTAGAGAGGAACCAGGCTTTGACGGGTGACCAGTCCTCTTCTGGCTGTACTGGGTAGAGAGGAACCAGGCTCTGAGGGGTGACCAGTCCTCTTCTGGCTGTACTGGGTAGAGAGGAACCAGGCTATGAGGGGTGGCCAGTCCTCTTCTGGCTGTACAGTGTAGAGAGGAACCAGGCTCTGAGGGGTGGCCAGTCCTCTTCTGGCTGTACTGGGTAGAGAGGAACCAGGCTCTGAGGGGTGGCCAGTCCTCTTCTGGCTGTACTGGGTAGAGAGGAACCAGGCTCTGAAGGGTGGCCAGTCCTCTTCTGGCTGTACTGGGTAGAGAGGAACCAGGCTCTGAGGGGTGGCCAGTCCTCTTCTGGCTGTACTGGGTAGAGAGGAACCAGGCTATGAGGGGTGGCCAGTCCTCTTCTGGCTGTACTGGGTAGAGAGGAACCAGGCTCTGAGGGGTGGCCAGTCCTCTTCTGGCTGTACTGGGTAGAGAGGAACCAGGCTCTGAGGGGTGGCCAGTCCTCTTCTGGCTGTACTGGGTAGAGAGGAACCAGGCTCTGAGGGGTGGCCAGTCCTCTTCTGGCTGTACTGGGTAGAGAGGAACCAGGCTCCGATGGGTGGCCAGTCCTCTCCTGGCTGTACTGGGTAGAGAGGAACCAGGCTCTGAGGGGTGACCAGTCCTCTCCTGGCTGTACTGGGTAGAGAGGAACCAGGCTCTGAGGGGTGGCCAGTCCTCTTCTGGCTGTACTGGGTAGAGAGGAACCAGGCTCTGAGGGGTGGCCAGTCCTCTCCTGGCTGTACTGGGTAGAGAGGAACCAGGCTCTGAGGGGTGACCAGTCCTCTCCTGGCTGTACTGGGTAGAGAGGAAACAGGCTCTGAGGGGTGACCAGTCCTCTTCTGGCTGTACTGGGTAGAGAGGAACCAGGCTCTGAGGGGTGGCCAGTCCTCTTCTGGCTGTACTGGGTAGAGAGGAACCAGGCTTTGAGGGGTGACCAGTCCTCTTCTGGCTGTACTGGGTAGAGAGGAACAAGGCTCTGAGGGGTGGCCAGTCCTCTCCTGGCTGTACTGGATACTGAGGAACCAGGCTCTGAGGGTTGACCAGTCCTCTTCTGGCTGTACTGGGTAGAGATTATAAGAGTATATGGCCATTAATTCCAGATCGTTCTTCATGATGTTCAAATATTCATAGATGACCAGCAGGGTGAAATAATAATCACAGTGGTTGTAGAGGGTGCAACAGCACCTCAGGAGTAAAGTAAATGTCAATTGGCTTTTCATAGCCGAGCATTCAGAGGGTGAAACAGCAGGTGTGGAAGAAAAGGGAGGGAAAGAGAGAGGTGACAACTGCAGGTCCGGGACAAAGTAGCATATCCGGTGAACAGGTCAGGGTTCCATAGCTGCAGGCAGAACAGTTGAAACTGGATCAGCAGTATGACCTGGTGGACTGGGGACAGCCAGGAGTCTTCAGACCAGGTAGTCCTGAGGTATGGTCCTAGGGCTCAGGTCCTCCGGGAGGGAGGGAGGGAGGGAGAGAGAGACAGATGGGGGAGAAAAAGAGATGGGGTGGGAAAATTGAAGAGAGCATACTTAAGTTCACACAGATAAGACAGGAGAATTACACCAGATAAGACAGGAGAATTACACCAGATAAGACAGGACAATTACACCAGATAAGACAGGAGAATTACACCAGATAAGACAGGACAATTACACCAGATAAGACAGGACAATTACACCAGAGTGGACAGAAGGATCCTAGACCTCCGGCACATAGACTAATGCACCCACTCTTCCAAAGCACAGCCCCCACACCACTAGAGGGATATCAACAGACCACCAACTTACTACCCTGAGACAAGGCTGAGTATAGCCCACGAAGATCTCCTCCACCCCATGAGCCCGAGAGGGCCGCAAAACCGGACAGGAAGATCACGTCAGTGACTCAACCCACTAAAGCCTGGCACGACATGACGCAGCCCTCCTAGTGACATAATAGGATCAGAGGCAGAGAATCCCAGTGGAGAGAGGGGAGCCGGCCAGGCAGAGGCAGCATGGGCGGTTCTTCGCTCCAGTGCCTTGCCGTTCACCTTCCCACTCCTGGGCCAGACTACACTCAATCAGTGTAGTCTTCAGTAAAGACTTAAAGGTCGAGACCGAGTCTGCGTCTCTCACATGGATAGGCAGACCATTCCATTAATATGGAGCTCTATAGGAGAAAGCCCTGCCTCCAGCTGTTTGCTTTGAAATTCTAGGGAAAATAAGGAGGCCTGCGTCTTGTGACCGTAGCATATGTGTAGGTGTGTACAGCAGGACCAAACCGGAAAGATAGGTAGGAGCAAGCCATGTAATGCTTTGTAGTTGAGCAGTAAAACCTTGAAATCAGCCCCAGCCTTAACAGGAAGCCAGTGAGGCTAGCACTGGACTAATATGATCACATATGTATCAGTCCCTAATAAGAGGAGAAGAATGGAAATCATCAGTGGAACTCACACTGGATCCCTCCTCTATTATTTAGTGACATCATCACTGTACCATTTCACTTCCTGTATTAGAGACCTACGATGTACCACTTCACTTCCTGTATTAGAGACCTACGATGTACCACTTCACTTTCTGTATTCCAGACCTACGATGTATCATTTCACTTCCTGTATTAGAGACCTACGATGTATAATTTCACTTCCTGTATTCCAGACCTACGATGTATAATTTCACTTCCTGTATTCCATACTTACGATGCGTCATTACACTTCCTGTATTCCATACTTACGATGCGTCATTTCACTTCCTCTATTCCATACTTACGATGCGTCATTTCACTTCCTGTATTCCATACTTACGATGCTTCATTACACTTCCTGTATTCCAGACTTACGATGTATCATTACACTTCCTCTATTCCAGACTTATAATATATTATTTTACTTCCTGTATTCCAGACTTACGAGTGCCTCTGTGTCCCCGGATGGGAGGGCGAGTTCTGCCAACAGGAAATAGACGAGTGTTCATCACAGCCGTGCTTAAACAACGCCACCTGTACTGACCTCCTCAACAGCTACCAGTAGGTACCACAGTAGGGTTGTGTCTGATTCAGACATAGGACAAAGCTACAGGTAGGTACCACAGTAGGGTTGTGTCTGATTCAGACATAGGACAAAGCTACAGGTAGGTACCACAGTAGGGTTGTGTCTGATTCAGACATAGGACAAAGCTACAGGTAGGTACCACAGTAGGGTTGTGTCTGATTCAGACATAGGACAAAGCTACAGGTAGGTACCACAGTAGGGTTGTGTCTGATTCAGACATATTGGACAAAGCTACAGGTAGGTACCACAGTAGGGTTGTTTCTGATTCAGACATATTGGACAAAGCTACATGTAGGTACCACAATAGGGTTGTGTCTGATTCTGGCCTGGTTAAAGATCCCCAAACTGAAAATAACATATCAGACTGTACAGTCTGGGTCCACCCTATAGTGATAATCAGACAGTACAGTGTGGGTCCACCCTATAGTGTTAATCAGACTGTACAGTGTGGGTCCACCCTATAGTGTTAATCAGACTGTACAGTGTGGGTCCACCCTATACTGTTAATCAGACAGTACAGTGTGGGTCCACCCTATAGTGATAATCAGAGAGTACAGTGTGGGTCCACCCTATAGTGTTAATCAGACAGTACAGTGTGGGTCCACCCTATAGTGTTAATCAGACAGTACAGTGTGGGTCCACCCTATAGTGTTAATCAGACTGTACAGTGTGGGTCCACCCTATAGTGTTAGTCAGACATTGTCATTGCCATTGCATCAGTCTATACAGACACACAATAAATGCAAGGAAGCCTTGCTCAGATAGCCTGGGGTTGTCTAGCTCACTGCCCATCTTTCCTCTCACTCTCTCTATCCAAGAAAGTATGAAAAATATGAGTGTGTGAGAGAAAAGGAGGAAAATGCTCAGATAGTGATTATATTTTCCACCTAGCTAACAGCATCAGCAATAATGAACTGCAGATGGCAGGTCAAACTAATGAATCAATCAATGGCTCGCAGCATGAAGGGTTTCTGGGGATCTGTGAGTCATCAGGAGGGAAAACGGCTGTATTTGCTCAACCTAATGTGTCTTCACACTGGGGGAGAGAGAGAGATGGAGGGGGAGGATGGAGAGACTGAGAGAGATAGGGGGAGGAGAGAGCGAGAGAGAGAGAGAGGGGGAGGAGAGAGAGAGCGAGAGAGAGAGAGAGAGAGAGAGAATGTGAGGATGGAGGGAGAGGAGAGAGAGATGAGGGGGAGGAGAGAGCGAGAGAGAGGAGAGAGATGAGGGGGAGGAGAGAGAGAGAGAGAGAATGTGAGGATGGAGGGAGAGGAGAGAGAGATGAGGGGGAGGATGGAGAGACAGAGAGAGGATGGAGAGAGAGGAGGGGGGAGATAGAGATGCAGGAGGAGAAGGATGGAGAGACAGAGAATTTGAGGATGGAGGGAGATAGGGGGAGGAGATAGAGAATGTGAGGATGGAGGGAGAGTGGGAGAGAGGAGGAGGAGAGAGAGAATGTGAGGATGGAGGGAGAGTGGGAGAGAGGAGGAGGGGGAGGAGAGAGAAAATGTGAGGATGGAGGGAGAGAGAGGAGGAGGGGAGGATGGGAGGAGAGAGAGAGAGAATGTAAGGATGGAGGGAGAGTGGGAGAGAGAGATAATGTGAGGTTGGAGGGGGAGTGGCAGAGAGGAGGAGGGGGAGGAGAGAGAGAGAGAATGTGAGGATGGAGAGAGAGGAGGAGGGGGAGGAGAGAGAGAATGTGAGGATGGAGGGAGAGTGGCAGAGAGGAGGAGGGGGAGGAGAGAGAGATAATGTGAGGTTGGAGGGAGAGTGGCAGAGAGGAGGAGGGGGAGGAGAGAGAGAGAGAATGTGAGGATGGAGAGAGGGGAGGAGGGGGAGGAGAGAGAGAGAGAATGTGAGGATGGAGAGAGAGGAGGAGGAGGGGGAGGAGAGAGAGAGAACTTAAGTTCACACTGGACACCACGTGAGAGAGAGCATGGAGGGAAATAACATGTTGTTAGTTAAATCATTAACACACATCATTTATTTTGTAGAAACCATCCCCAACCTTTGTATTATATGTGAATATCAAGATCAACCAGAGCTCCCCTTTCCTATCTGTTCCCCCTTACCGCTATGTTGCTAGTTACATCATAAACACATAGGCATATCATTTATTTTTAAAGAAACAATCTCCAACCTTTGTATAGAGAACATCAATACCAACCCTAACGCCTCCTGTTTCCCCAGGTGTCTATGCCCTCAGGGCTGGGTAGGTGTGGACTGCTCTGAGGATGTGGATGAGTGTGACTCTGGGCCCTGTCTGAACGGAGCTCAGTGTCAGGAGTCACCCCTACCTGGGGAGTTCAGCTGCACCTGCCCCCCCTTCTTCAGTGGGCCCTTATGCAACATGCCCTTTGACCCCTGTGACCCTGCCCACGATCCCTGCCTGCACAATGCCACCTGCCTGACTCGTTCTGATGGAACAGCAGCCTGCAGATGCCGACCCGGTGAGCTACTATTAGTTCCTGTGGTGTATTTCAGTGAGCTACTATTCGTTTCTGTGGTGTAGACCAATGAACTACTATTAGTTCCTGTGGTGTAGTCCAGTGACCTACTATTAGTTTCTGTGGTGTAGTCCAGTGACCTACTATTAGTTCCTGTGGTGTAGTCCAGTGACCTACTATTAGATCCTGTGGTGTAGTCCAGTGACCTACTATTAGTTCCTGTGGTGTAGTGCAGTAAGCTATTTGTTCCTGTGGTGTAGTGCAGTAAGTTACTCTTAGTTCCTTTGGTCTAGTCCAGTGAGCTATTAGTTCCTGTGGTGTAGTCCAGTGAGCTATTAGTTCCTGTGGTGTAGTCCTTTGAGATACTATTAGTTCCTGTGGTGTAGTCCAGTGAGCTATTTGTTCCTGTGGTGTAGTCCAGTGAGCTATTTGTTCTTGTGGTGTAGTCCAGTGAGCTATTAGTTCCTGTGGTGTAGTCATTTGAGATACTATTAGTTCCTGTGGTGTAGTCCAGTGAGCTATTTGTTCCTGTGGTGTAGTCCAGTGAGCTATTAGTTCCTGTGGTGTAGTCATTTGAGATACTATTTGTTCCTGTGGTGTCGTCATTTGAGATACTATTTGTTCCTGTGGTGTAGTCATTTGAGATACTATTTGTTCCTGTGGTGTAGTCATTTGAGATACTATTAGTTCCTGTGGTGTAGTCATTTGAGATACTATTAGTTCCTGTGGTGTAGTCATTTGAGATACTATTTGTTCCTGTGGTGTAGTCCAGTGAGCTATTAGTTCTTGTGGTCTAGTCCAGTGAGCTATTAGTTCCTGTGGAATAATCCAGTGAGCTATTAGTTCATGTGGAATAATCCAGTGAGCTATTAGTTCCTGTGGTGTAGTCCAGTGAGCTATTAGTTCTTGTGGTCTAGTCTAGTGAGCTATTAGTTCATGTGGAATAATCCAGTGAGCTATTAGTTCCTGTGGTGTAGTCCAGGGAGCTATTAGTTCTTGTGGTCTAGTCCAGTGAGCTATTAGTTCCTGTGGTGTAGTCCAGTGAGCTATTAGTTCCTGTGGTGTAGTCCAGTGAGCTATTAGTTCTTGTGGTGTAGTCATTTGAGATACTATTTGTTCCTGTGGTGTAGTCATTTGAGATACTATTTGTTCCTGTGGTGTAGTCATTTGAGATACTATTAGTTCCTGTGGTGTAGTCATTTGAGATACTATTTGTTCCTGTGGTGTAGTCCAGTGAGCTATTAGTTCTTGTGGTCTAGTCCAGTGAGCTATTAGTTCCTGTGGAATAATCCAGTGAGCTATTAGTTCATGTGGAATAATCCAGTGAGCTATTAGTTCCTGTGGTGTAGTCCAGTGAGCTATTAGTTCTTGTGGTCTAGTCTAGTGAGCTATTAGTTCATGTGGAATAATCCAGTGAGCTATTAGTTTCTGTAGTGTAGACCAGTGAGCTAATACAGTAGACAACAATACCAGTAGTATATTTGGTGTATTCCAGTGAGCTAAAACAATGTTGGATAAAATAATGGCCTTTAGGTTGTGTAGAGCTGCCAAAATGCCCAATTAAATGTTTTTGAAATGAGAAGAAAATGTAAAAGGGTGAGCTGCACAACACAATATTATACACAGAGTGCCTTCATGTAACCTGCTTTCAGGTGGTGTAATGGTTCATAATGCCCAATTAAATGTTTAGAAGTACCCAGAAAAGATATGATGGAGCAATCTCCTACACATGCTGACTCAGTAAGCTATTATAACACTACAGATGGTTAGTACCTTGGTGTGTCCTGCTTTCAGGTGGTCTGGTGATGCCATAATGTCCAATTAAATGTTATGAAATCAAAACAGTGAGTTGTCACAAGCACAGCACACATACACTGAGTGTACAAAACATTAGGAACAACTGCTCTTTCCATGACATACAGTAGACTGACCAGGTGAAAGCTATGATCCCTTATTGATGTCAAATCCACTTCAATCCGTGTAGATGAAGTGCAGGAGACAGGTTAAATAATGATTTTGAAGCCTTGAGACAATTGAGACATGGATTGTGTATGTGTGCTATTCAGAGGGTGAATGGACAAGACAAAATATTTAAGTGCCTTTGAACGGGGTCTGGTAGGCGGTTTGAATGTCAAAAACTGCAACACTGCTGGGTTTTTCACACTCAACAGTTTCCCGTGTGTATCAAGAATGGTCACCACCCAAAGGAGTGGAGTCAATATGGTCCAGCATCCCTGTGGAACGCTTTCGACACCTTGTAGAGTCCACGCCCTGACAAATTGAGGCTGTTCTGAGGGCAAAAGGGGGTGAAACTCAATATTAGGAAGGTGTTCATAATGTTTTGTACACTCAGTACATACACGGACAACCTTGGTATAGGTCTCTCAGGTCATGAGATGAGACTTGAATGTACAATTCATTATTTATAAATGTGCGAAACAAAATATGTTTTTGTTTCAGTCAGCTGAACATGTTGACATTCCATCCATTTAGTCAGATTCTGAGAATGAGACCTGTTGTATAATAGGTGATACAAGATGGACTGGCTTTGTGTTTCTCTGTTTTCTACTAGCTTCTGAATAATTACCTGCACTGCTACAGTAGTTGCATTGCATGAGAACAGTATTTGGTTCTTACACCTCAGTGTTTTGGCCTGCAGGGGTGTGGTGTGTGTGATGTGTGTGTGTGTGTGTGTGTGTGTGTGTGTGTGTGTGTGTGTGTGTGTGTGTGGTGTGTGTGTTTGCTTGTGTGTGTGTGCTGTGTGTGTGGTGTGTGTGTGTGTGTGTGTGTGTGTGTGTGTGTGTGTGTGTGTGTGTGTGTGTGTGTGTGGTGTGTGTGTGTGTGCTTGTGTGTGTGTGTCTATGTGCCTGTAGGGTTGCTTAGCCCACATGGAGGATTGCAACAACTCTGTAGTGGCGTTTGTTCCTTATTGTCCTCAGCTTGTGGTTAGAATGATCAATGGCTCTGAGAACTAAAGAACTGAACGGAATGACCTGTAGAGTTCTGGGTTCTAACTAGACTAGTAGACTCTCCCTCCTGTGTGTGTTTCAGTGTGTGTCGGTGGGGGGGGGGGACTGCAACACCCTACCAGAGGCTGTTTTTCATTCACTGTGGCATGTATGATGAAGAACAACAGATCTTATCAAATCACTGGCCAATTCACCCTGTAGATTTGATTTGCACTTGTTCCAAGCTGTGCTGCAACAAACTGCTTATGAGGCAAGTTTGATACGTGGTAGATACATCTAATCAAATAAAACCATTTATTTGTTACATACTTCCTAAAACAACAGGTGTAGACTAACAGGGAAATACTTACAGGTCCTTCCCCACAATACAGAGATAAAGACAGGAGAGAAATAATAGAAAAGTAAAACACATAATAATAGAAGTAATAATAGATACAGAATTAGTCATGATAACGTGTCTATACTGTCTACAAGGAGTACTAGTACTGAGTCATGATAACATGTCTATACTGTCTTCAAGGGGTACCAGTACTGAGTATTGATAACGTGTCTATACTGTCTACAAGGAGTACCAGTACTGAGTCATGATAACATGTCTATACTGTCTTCAAGGGGTACCAGTACTGAGTCATGATAACATGTCTATACTGTCTGCAAGGGGTACCAGTACTGAGTCATGATAACATGTCTATACTGTCTTCAAGGGGTACCAGTACTGAGTCATGATAACGTGTCTATACTGTCTACAAGGGGTACCAGTACTGAGTCATGATAACATGTCTATACTGTCTTCAAGGGGTACCAGTACTGAGTCATGATAACGTGTCTATACTGTCTACAAGGGGTACCAGTACTGAGTCATGATAACGTGTCTATACTGTCTACAAGGAGTACTAGTACTGAGTCATGATAACATGTCTATACTGTCTGCAAGGGGTACCAGTACTGAGTCATGATAACATGTCTATTCTGTCTACAAGGGGTACTAGTACTGAGTCATGATAACATGTCTATACTGTCTACAAGGAGTACCAGTACTGAGTCATGATAACGTGTCTATACTGTCTGCAAGGGGTACCAGTACTGAGTCATGATAACATGTCTATTCTGTCTGCAAGGGGTACCAGTACTGAGTCATGATAACATGTCTATTCTGTCTACAAGGGGTACCAGTACTGAGTCATGATAACGTGTCTATACTGTCTACAAGGGGTACTAGTACTGAGTCATGATAACATGTCTATACTGTCTACAAGGGGTACTAGTACTGAGTCATGATAACATGTCTATACTGTCTACAAGGAGTACTAGTACTGAGTCATGATAACATGTCTATAGTGTCTGCAAGGGGTACCAGTACTGAGTCATGATAACATGTCTATACTGTCTGCAAGGGGTACCAGTACTGAGTCATGATAACATGTCTATACTGTCTACAAGGAGTACTAGTACTGAGTCATGATAACATGTCTATACTGTCTGCAAGGGGTACTAGTACTGAGTCATGATAACATGTCTATACTGTCTGCAAGGGGTACCAGTACTGAGTCATGATAACATGTCTATACTGTCTACAAGGAGTACTAGTACTGAGTCATGATAACATGTCTATACTGTCTACAAGGAGTACTAGTACTGAGTCATGATAACATGTCTATACTGTCTACAAGGGGTACCAGTACTGAGTCATGATAACATGTCTATACTGTCTACAAGGAGTACTAGTACTGAGTCATGATAACATGTCTATACTGTCTGCAAGGGGTACCAGTACTGAGTCATGATAACATGTCTATACTGTCTACAAGGAGTACTAGTACTGAGTCATGATAACATGTCTATACTGTCTGCAAGGGGTACCAGTACTGAGTCATGATAACATGTCTATACTGTCTGCAAGGGGTACCAGTACTGAGTCATGATAACGTGTCTATACTGTCTACAAGGAGTACTAGTACTGAGTCATGATAACATGTCTATACTGTCTGCAAGGGGTACCAGTACTGAGTCATGATAACATGTCTATACTGTCTGCAAGGGGTACCAGTACTGAGTCATGATAACGTGTCTATACTGTCTACAAGGAGTACTAGTACTGAGTCATGATAACGTGTCTATACTGTCTACAAGGAGTACTAGTACTGAGTCATGATAACGTGTCTATACTGTCTACAAGGAGTACTAGTACTGAGTCATGATAACGTGTCTATACTGTCTACAAGGAGTACTAGTACTGAGTCATGATAACATGTCTATACTGTCTGCAAGGGGTACCAGTACTGAGTCATGATAACATGTCTATAGTGTCTGCAAGGGGTACCAGTACTGAGTCATGATAACATGTCTATAGTGTCTGCAAGGGGTACCAGTACTGAGTCATGATAACATGTCTATACTGTATGCAAGGGGTACCAGTACTGAGTCATGATAACATGTCTATACTGTCTGCAAGGGGTACCAGTACTGAGTCATGATAACATGTCTATACTGTCTGCAAGGGGTACCAGTACTGAGTCATGATAACATGTCTATACTGTCTACAAGGGGTACCAGTACTGAGTCATGATAACATGTCTATACTGTCTGCAAGGGGTACCAGTACTGAGTAATGATAACATGTCTATACTGTCTACAAGGGGTACCAGTACTGAGTCATGATAACATGTCTATTCTGTCTACAAGGGGTACCAGTACTGAGTCATGATAACATGTCTATACTGTCTGCAAGGGGTACCAGTACTGAGTCATGATAACATGTCTATACTGTCTTCAAGGGGTACTAGTACTGAGTCATGATAACATGTCTATACTGTCTACAAGGGGTACTAGTACTGAGTCATGATAACATGTCTATACTGTCTACAAGGAGTACTAGTACTGAGTCATGATAACATGTCTATAGTGTCTGCAAGGGGTACCAGTACTGAGTCATGATAACATGTCTATACTGTCTGCAAGGGGTACCAGTACTGAGTCATGATAACATGTCTATACTGTCTACAAGGAGTACTAGTACTGAGTCATGATAACATGTCTATACTGTCTGCAAGGGGTACTAGTACTGAGTCATGATAACATGTCTATACTGTCTGCAAGGGGTACCAGTACTGAGTCATGATAACATGTCTATACTGTCTACAAGGAGTACTAGTACTGAGTCATGATAACATGTCTATACTGTCTACAAGGAGTACTAGTACTGAGTCATGATAACATGTCTATACTGTCTACAAGGGGTACCAGTACTGAGTCATGATAACATGTCTATACTGTCTACAAGGAGTACTAGTACTGAGTCATGATAACATGTCTATACTGTCTGCAAGGGGTACCAGTACTGAGTCATGATAACATGTCTATACTGTCTACAAGGAGTACTAGTACTGAGTCATGATAACATGTCTATACTGTCTGCAAGGGGTACCAGTACTGAGTCATGATAACATGTCTATACTGTCTGCAAGGGGTACCAGTACTGAGTCATGATAACGTGTCTATACTGTCTACAAGGAGTACTAGTACTGAGTCATGATAACATGTCTATACTGTCTGCAAGGGGTACCAGTACTGAGTCATGATAACATGTCTATACTGTCTGCAAGGGGTACCAGTACTGAGTCATGATAACGTGTCTATACTGTCTACAAGGAGTACTAGTACTGAGTCATGATAACGTGTCTATACTGTCTACAAGGAGTACTAGTACTGAGTCATGATAACGTGTCTATACTGTCTACAAGGAGTACTAGTACTGAGTCATGATAACATGTCTATACTGTCTGCAAGGGGTACCAGTACTGAGTCATGATAACATGTCTATAGTGTCTGCAAGGGGTACCAGTACTGAGTCATGATAACATGTCTATAGTGTCTGCAAGGGGTACCAGTACTGAGTCATGATAACATGTCTATACTGTATGCAAGGGGTACCAGTACTGAGTCATGATAACATGTCTATACTGTCTGCAAGGGGTACCAGTACTGAGTCATGATAACATGTCTATACTGTCTACAAGGGGTACCAGTACTGAGTCATGATAACATGTCTATACTGTCTGCAAGGGGTACCAGTACTGAGTAATGATAACATGTCTATACTGTCTACAAGGGGTACCAGTACTGAGTCATGATATCATGTCTATACTGTCTGCAAGGGGTACCAGTACTGAGTCATGATAACATGTCTATACTGTCTGCAAGGGGTACCAGTACTGAGTCATGATAACATGTCTATACTGTCTGCAAGGGGTACCAGTACTGAGTCATGATAACATGTCTATACTGTCTGCAAGGGGTACCAGTACTGAGTCATGATAACATGTCTATACTGTCTTCAAGGGGTACTAGTACTGAGTCATGATAACATGTCTATACTGTCTACAAGGGGTACCAGTACTGAGTCATGATAACATGTCTATACTGTCTACAAGGAGTACCAGTACTGAGTCATGATAACATGTCTATACTGTCTGCAAGGGGTACCAGTACTGAGTCATGATAACATGTCTATACTGTCTTCAAGGGGTACTAGTACTGAGTCATGATAACATGTCTATACTGTCTTCAAGGGGTACCAGTACTGAGTCATGATAATGTGTCTATACTGTCTGCAAGGGGTACCAGTACTGAGTCATGATAACGTGTCTATACTGTCTGCAAGGGGTACCAGTACTGAGTAATGATAACATGTCTATACTGTCTGCAAGGGGTACCAGTACTGAGTCATGATAACATGTCTATACTGTCTGCAAGGGGTACCAGTACTGAGTCATGATAACTTGGTTATATACAAGGGGTACCAGTACTGAGTCATGATAACTTGGTTATATACAAGGGGTACCAGTACTGAGTCATGATAACTGGGTATATACAAGGGGAACCAGTACTGAGTCATGATAACTTGGTTATATACAAGGGGTACCAGTACTAAGTAATGATAACGTGTCTATATAGAAGGGGTACCAGTACTGAGTAATGATAACTTATACAACGGGTACCAGTACTGAGGGGATGTGCAGGGGTACAAGGTCATTGAAGTAGACATGTACATATAACTAGGAATAAAGTGACAGATGGTCAACAGTAGCAGCAGCATGTCTGATGAGGCAAAAAGGGTTAATGCAGAGGGTCAATGTAGCTATCTGATGAACTATGTAACTATTTATCAGTCTTATAGCTTGGAGGTAGAAGCTGTTCAGGGTCCAGTTGGTTCCAGACTTGGTGCATTGGTTGTGCTTGCTGTGAGGTAGCAGAGAGAACATTCTATGACTTGGGTGGCTGTAGTCTTTGACAATTTTTATGGCCTTCCTCTGACACTGCCTGGTATAGAGGTCCTGGATAGCAGAGAGCTCAGCCCCAGTGATGGACTGGGCTATACTCACTACCCTCTGTAGCGCCTTGCCGTCAGATGCTAAGCAGTTGCCATACCAAGCAGTGATACAGCCAATCAGGATGCTCTAAATCACCAAACATTTCTGTAAAAAAAAACAAGTAGTTAAGCCTTGTGTTCCTATTTTTCTTATTTGTTTTGTGCTGTTGGCAGAAGGTCAATCAATCAAATAAATTTTTAAAGCCCTTTTTACATCAGCCGAAGTCACAAAGTGCTGTACAGAAACCCAGTCTAAATCCCCAAACACCAAGCAATGCAGATGTAGAAGCATGGTGACTAGGAAAAACTCCTTAGAAAGGCAGGAACCTAGGAAGAAACCTAGAGAGGAACCAGGCTATGAGGGGTGGCCAGTCCTCTTCTGGCTGTACTGGGTAGAGAGGAACCAGGCTATGAGGGGTGGCCAGTCCTCTTCTGGCTGTACTGGGTAGAGAGGAACCAGGCTATGAGGGGTGGCCAGTCCTCTTCTGTCTGTACTGGGTAGAGAGGAACCAGGCTATGTGGGGTGGCCAGTCCTCTTCTGGCTGTACTGGGTAGAGAGGAACCAGGCTATGTGGGGTGGCCAGTCCTCTTCTGGCTGCGCCGGGTGGAGATTATAACAGAACATGGCCAAGATGTTCAAATGTTCATAGATGAGGAGCAGGGTCAAATAATAATCACAGTGGTTGTAGAGGGTGCAACAGGTCAGCACCTCAGGAGTAAATGTCAGTTGGATCTTCATAGCCAAGCATTCAGAGTTAGAGACAGTAAGTGCGAGAGGGAGAGAGAGACGAAAGCAGAAGGTCCGGGACAAGGTAGCACATCCAGTGAACAGGTCAGGGTTCCATAGCCGCAGGCAGAACAGTTGAAACTGGAGCAGCAGCACGACCAGGTGGACTGGGGACAGCAAGGAGTCATCAGGCCAGGTAGTCCTGAGGCAAGGTCCCAGGGCTCAGGTCCTCCTTGAGTGGAGGGAGAGAGAGAATTAGAGGGAGCATATTTAAATTCACACAGGACACCAGATAAGACAGGAGAAATGCTCCAGATATAACAGACCGACCCTAGCCCCCCCGACACATAAACTATTGCAGCATAAATACTGGAGGCTGAAACAGGAGGGGTCAGGAGACACCCCGTCCGACGATACCCCTGGACAGTGCCAACCAGGCAGGATATAACCCCTCCCCACTTCAAACCACCAACTTACTTCCCTGAGACAAGGCTGAGTATAGCCCACGAAGTATAGGGTATAGTATATGAGTATAGCCCACGAAGTATAGGGTATAGTATATGAGTATAGCCCACGAAGTATAGGGTATAGTATATGAGTATAGCCCACGAAGTATAGGGTATAGTATATGAGTATAGCCCACGAAGTATAGGGTATAGTATATGAGTATAGCCCACGAAGTATAGGGTATAGTATATGAGTATAGCCCACGAAGTATAGGGTATAGTATATGAGTATAGCCCACGAAGTATAGGGTATAGTATATGAGTATAGGTGCACTTGATTCAGCAGCCCCGAGCCATAGATTGTAAAAGAAACCTTGAACACAAAGCAAAACTTTTTAAACCATGACTAGATAGAAACTCAACGAATACAGCAAAGAGACTCTGTTTTTAATTTTTATTTTATTTAACCTTTTTTAGATTCTTATTTTTCAGAGTAAATAACCCACAGACACTAGAGAAGCTTTAACCAAGTTTAATTATTCCCAATTGTGGGACTCCTATGGGACTCCCAATCACAGCCGGTTGTGATACAGCCTGGAATCGAGCCAGGGTGTGTAGTGACACCTCTAACACTGAGAGGCAACACCTTAGACTGCTGTGCCACTCGGGAGCCCAAGCTCATGTTTAAGTAAGTTAAGTAAGTATGAGTAAGTTTATGTTTAAGTAAGTATGAGTAAGTTGAAGTAAGTATGAGTAAGTTTATGTTTAAGTAAGTATGAGTAAGTTCATGTTTAAGTAAGTATGAGTAAGTATGAGTAAGTTCATGTTTAAGTAAGTATAAGTAAGTTCATGTTTAAGTAAGTATGAGTAAGTTCATGTTTAAGTAAGTATGAGTAAGTTCATGTTTAAGTAAGTATGAGTAAGTTCATGTTTAAGTAAGTATGAGTAAGTATGAGTAAGTTTAAGTAAGTATGAGTAAGTTCATGTTTAAGTTAAGTGTGACTAAGTTCATGTTTAAGTAAGTTTAGTAAGTATGACTAAGTACATTTTTAAGTAAGTAGGATTAATGTTAGGGCTGGCGCACACAGACACGCACACAGACACGCACACAGACACGCACACATACACGCACACATACACACACACAGACACACACACAGACACGCACACAGACACGCACACAGACACGCACACAGACACGCACACAGACACGCACACAGACACGCACACACACACACGCACACACACACACGCACACAGACACGCACACAGACACGCACACAGACACACACACAGACACACACACACTTTATCAGGTGTGTGTTTGTGTGTCATAGATTTGCCCTTTAACTTTTTTCTAGTTTCTCCATATCCTCAAGGTCGGCTCTCAAAGCCAACCAAAGGGTGATCTAAGGGCTAATGGTTGATTGAATATACAGCAACAACAGTACAGTATAGGGGATGACACTGTATACATGCCTTCTCTTAGCGCTTGCTTTGAATGGACTGCAAGTCATTATAGATCTCTATAGCAGTGGAATCACAGTCATGAATTTGTTCCTTTTGGTTGTGGAAATGACCCTTTTTAGTGGTCAGTCATTCACACAAGATGGATTCTTCTTCTGAGTCGCTGGCTACTAGTAATTATGTTTGTGTGATTTTTGTTGTCGTTGACCTGTCCAGGGTCTGTGTTCACAAGGCATTTCAGAGTATTAGTGCTGATCTAGGATCAGGTACCGCTGGTCTACGCAGTCATATTCATTATGATATAAAATGTCAAACTGCACTTCTACTAATGCTTTGCGAATGTGGGTCCTGGTCTCACATGTTATTGGATACAGCCAGAGTCAGACAAAACGCTCTAGAGGAAGCAGAGGAAAGAGTCTACGAGTCTAGGTCCCCCCTACACACACATACACACACACTGCACATTAGTCATGATTAACATTCACTGTTTGTAAAGTCAACACCACTCCTTGCCATGTTCTAGGTTAATTACTTGTACGAACGTTCTACATTTTTAATTGGTGGTTGTACGTCGGCCGAGGTGCGTGGCACAAAGAGTGAACCTGAAGGGCCCACATCAGAGATCGGATGATATGACTAGAGATGGCACCACGTACATTATCACACAGATAGGATGATATGACTGAAGATGGCACCACGTACAGTATCACACAGAGATGGGATGATATGACTGGAGATGGCACCACGTACAGTATCACACAGATAGGATGATATGACTGGAGATGGCACCACGTACATTATCACACAGATAGGATGATATGACTGAAGATGGCACCACGTACAGTATCACACAGAGATGGGATGATATGACTGGAGATGGCACCACGTACAGTATCACACAGATAGGATGATATGACTGGAGATGGCACCACGTACAGTATCACAGAGATAGGATGATATGACTGAAGATGGCACCACGTACAGTATCACACAGATAGGATGATATGACTGGAGATGGCACCACGTACAGTATCACACAGATAGGATGATATGATTGGAGATGGCACCACGTACAGTATCACACAGATAGGATGATATGACTGAAGATGGCACCACGTACAGTATCACACAGATAGGATGATATGACTGGAGATGGCACCACGTACAGTATCACACAGATAGGATGATATGACTGGAGATGGCACCACATACAGTATCACACAGATAGGATGATATGACTGTAGATGGCACCACGTACAGTATCACAGAGATAGGATGATATGACTGAAGATGGCACCACGTACAGTATCACACAGATAGGATGATATGACTGAAGATGGCACCACGTACAGTATCACACAGATAGGATGATATGACTGGAGATGGCACCACGTACAGTATCACACAGATAGGATGATATGACTGAAGATGGCACCACGTACAATATCACAGAGATAGGATGATATGACTGAAGATGGCACCACGTACAGTATCACACAGATAGGATGATATGACTGGAGATGGCACCACGTACAGTATCACACAGATAGGATGATATGACTGTGTGTGTGTGTGTGTGTGTGTGTGTGTGTGTGTGTGTGTGTGTGTGTGTGTGTGTGTGTGTTTAGGTGTGTGTTTAGGTGTGTGTGTGTTTAGATGTGTGTGTGTGTGTGTGTGTGTGTGTGTGTGTGTGTGTGTGTGTGTGTGTGTGTGTGTCATCAGAGATGGCATCACAGGCAGAAAGAAGTCTTGGGTAAAGTGTTTATGTAATATTAATCACACCATGTACGATTGCTATCTGGTACAAGCACCTCCACACACACTCACAAAAACTCACACACATGCATAAAAAAACACACACACACACACCTCACACTGCATTACAGGAACAAGGGTTTGTACAAGATAGAAGTATTTTAAAAGCAGAGTAAGAAGACAGGAATGGAATAACATGTTCTCACTTAAAAGACCTGTGCTTCATTTTAACAGCCGGGGGTTAAGATATTGGTGTTGCCATAGTTTCCTCAACAGAGAAGGAAGAAGAGGAGGAGGAGAAGAAGGAGGAGGAGGTGGAAGAGGAGAAGAGAAGCTAAGGGACGGGTGAAGTGGCATTAGAGTAGCATAGTAAAACAGATGGCACTCTGGGAAAAAATCATTCTTCAGAACCTCTCCCCTTCCCTCCTCTCCTTTTCTCTCTTCTCCTCTTAGAGAAAAAGCTATCTTCAAAAGCTTTGTGGATATTTTTTATATTTTTAGGAGTGGGCGAAAGGATTCTACCTTGAACCATGAAGGGTTACTGAACAGGGAGGAGCCAGAACAGCCCTTTGTCTAAGAGTGTAGGTTCAGCAGAGCAGGTTGACTGGAGACAAATAGAGCCCCTTCAGCCCCCCAGAGCCATGGTGTCACCTCTGGACCTGGTAGGCACATGGTGATGACCATGGCCACTCATGGAGCCCTTGAGTATCTGTTTGTTCTCCGTGTAACCATGGTAGCGGGAAGGGCTTTCTTCTTCAAGGGTCTCTCCTGGGAATTGAAACAGGTGTCTATAAGAAGAAAGATATTCAAGGCATTGCTAAGATAGTTCCAAACCAGTAGAAATGCTTACAGACGTAGCAGTGGAAAAACCTGTAAGGCTCTGGTCAAAAGGAGTGCACTATAAAGGGAATGAGGGGCCATTTTCCACCTGTTTGTTTCACCAGCAGGTCTCTGATGTCTCTGTTAGCTCCTCTCAGTGCCACAAGGAGCTGTTTGAGGAGAGAACCATTATATTGATGGACTTGTATTGCAGCCAGAGAGAGAGGCGAACCAAACTAAAAGAATCAGATTATCTGGCAAGGTAGAGTGAAATAATTCAGGAGCGTTGTCGTCCGTTGGTCGCTCCGCAGCGCTATGCATTTTCACTCTGCAACATGGAGCTGGGTAGGAATATCCCTCAGGTATCCCAGACCTGTCATCAACTAGGAACTGGGTAGGAATATCCCTCAGGTATCCCTGACCTGTCATCAACTAGGAACTGGGTAGGAATATCCCTCAGGTATCCCAGACCAGTCATCAACTAGGAACTGGGTAGGAATATCCCTCAGGTATCCCAGACCAGTCATCAACTAGGAACTGGGTAGGAATATCCCTCAGGTATCCCTGACCTGTCATCAACTAGGAACTGGGTAGGAATATCCCTCAGGTATCCCTGACCAGTCATCAACTAGGAACTGGGTAGGAATATCCCTCAGGTATCCCAGACCTGTCATCAACTAGGAACTGGGTAGGAATATCCCTCAGGTATCCCTGACCTGTCATCAACTAGGAACTGGGTAGGAATATCCCTCAGGTATCCCTGACCTGTCATCAACTAGGAACTGGGTAGGAATATCCCTCAGGTATCCCTGACCAGTCATCAACTAGGAACTGGGTAGGAATATCCCTCAGGTATCCCAGACCAGTCATCAACTAGGAACTGGGTAGGAATATCCCTCAGGTATCCCAGACCAGTCATCAACTAGGAACTGGGTAGGAATATCCCTCAGGTATCCCTGACCTGTCATCAACTAGGAACTGGGTAGGAATATCCCTCAGGTATCCCTGACCAGTCATCAACTAGGAACTGGGTAGGAATATCCCTCAGGTATCCCAGACCAGTCATCAACTAGGAACTGGGTAGGAATATCCCTCAGGTATCCCTGACCTGTCATCAACTAGGAACTGGGTAGGAATATCCCTCAGGTATCCCTGACCAGTCATCAACTAGGAACTGGGTAGGAATATCCCTCAGGTATCCCAGACCAGTCATCAACTAGGAACTGGGTAGGAATATCCCTCAGGTATCCCAGACCTGTCATCAACTAGGAACTGGGTAGGAATATCCCTCAGGTATCCCTGACCTGTCATCAACTAGGAACTGGGTAGGAATATCCCTCAGGTATCCCAGACCTGTCATCAACTAGGAACTGGGTAGGAATATCCCTCAGGTATCCCAGACCTGTCATCAACTAGGAACTGGGTAGGAATATCCCTCAGGTATCCCTGACCTGTCATCAACTAGGAACTGGGTAGGAATATCCCTCAGGTATCCCAGACCTGTCATCAACTAGGAACTGGGTAGGAATATCCCTCAGGTATCCCTGACCTGTCATCAACTAGGAACTGTGTAGGAATATCCCTCAGGTATCCCAGACCTGTCATCAACTAGGAACTGGGTAGGAATATCCCTCAGGTATCCCAGACCTGTCATCAACTAGGAACTGGGTAGGAATATCCCTCAGGTATCCCAGACCTGTCATCAACTAGGAACTGTGTAGGAATATCCCTCAGGTATCCCAGACCTGTCATCAACTAGGAACTGGGTAGGAATATCCCTCAGGTATCCCTGACCAGTCATCAACTAGGAACTGGGTAGGAATATCCCTCAGGTATCCCAGACCTGTCATCAACTAGGAACTGTGTAGGAATATCCCTCAGGTATCCCAGACCTGTCATCAACTAGGAACTGGGTAGGAATATCCCTCAGGTATCCCTGACCAGTCATCAACTAGGAACTGGGTAGGAATATCCCTCAGGTATCCCAGACCTGTCATCAACTAGGAACTGGGTAGGAATATCCCTCAGGTATCCCAGACCAGTCATCAACTAGGAACTGGGTAGGAATATCCCTCAGGTATCCCAGACCAGTCATCAACTAGGAACTGGGTAGGAATATCCCTCAGGTATCCCAGACCTGTCATCAACTAGGAACTGGGTAGGAATATCCCTCAGGTATCCCAGACCAGTCATCAACTAGGAACTGGGTAGGAATATCCCTCAGGTATCCCAGACCAGTCATCAACTAGGAACTGGGTAGGAATATCCCTCAGGTATCCCTGACCTGTCATCAACATGGAGCTGGGTAGGAATATCCCTCAGGTATCCCAGACCTGTCATCAACATGGAGCTGGGTAGGAATATCCCTCAGGTATCCCAGACCAGTCATCAACTAGGAACTGGGTAGGAATATCCCTCAGGTATCCCAGACCTGTCATCAACATGGAGCTGTGTAGGAATATCCCTCAGGTATCCCAGACCAGTCATCAACTAGGAACTGGGTAGGAATATCCCTCAGGTATCCCAGACCTGTCATCAACTAGGAACTGGGTAGGAATATCCCTCAGGTATCCCAGACCAGTCATCAACTAGGAACTGGGTAGGAATATCCCTCAGGTATCCCAGACCAGTCATCAACATGGAGCTGGGTAGGAATATCCCTCAGGTATCCCAGACCAGTCATCAACTAGGAACTGGGTAGGAATATCCCTCAGGTATCCCAGACCAGTCATCAACATGGAGCTGGGTAGGAATATCCCTCAGGTATCCCAGACCTGTCATCAACTAGGAACTGGGTAGGAATATCCCTCAGGTATCCCAGACCAGTCATCAACTAGGAACTGGGTAGGAATATCCCTCAGGTATCCCAGACCTGTCATCAACATGGAGCTGGGTAGGAATATCCCTCAGGTATCCCAGACCAGTCATCAACTAGGAACTGGGTAGGAATATCCCTCAGGTATCCCTGACCTGTCATCAACATGGAGCTGGGTAGGAATATCCCTCAGGTATCCAAGACCTGTCATCAACATGGAGCTGGGTAAGAATATCCCTCAGGTATCCCAGACCAGTCATCAACTAGGAACTGGGTAGGAATATCCCTCAGGTATCCCAGACCAGTCATCAACTAGGAACTGGGTAGGAATATCCCTCAGGTATCCCTGACCTGTCATCAACTAGGAACTGGGTAGGAATATCCCTCAGGTATCCCTGACCTGTCATCAACTAGGAACTGGGTAGGAATATCCCTCAGGTATCCCTGACCAGTCATCAACTAGGAACTGGGTAGGAATATCCCTCAGGTATCCCAGACCAGTCATCAACTAGGAACTGGGTAGGAATATCCCTCAGGTATCCCAGACCAGTCATCAACTAGGAACTGGGTAGGAATATCCCTCAGGTATCCCTGACCTGTCATCAACTAGGAACTGGGTAGGAATATCCCTCAGGTATCCCTGACCAGTCATCAACTAGGAACTGGGTAGGAATATCCCTCAGGTATCCCAGACCAGTCATCAACTAGGAACTGGGTAGGAATATCCCTCAGGTATCCCTGACCTGTCATCAACTAGGAACTGGGTAGGAATATCCCTCAGGTATCCCTGACCAGTCATCAACTAGGAACTGGGTAGGAATATCCCTCAGGTATCCCAGACCAGTCATCAACTAGGAACTGGGTAGGAATATCCCTCAGGTATCCCAGACCTGTCATCAACTAGGAACTGGGTAGGAATATCCCTCAGGTATCCCTGACCTGTCATCAACTAGGAACTGGGTAGGAATATCCCTCAGGTATCCCAGACCTGTCATCAACTAGGAACTGGGTAGGAATATCCCTCAGGTATCCCTGACCTGTCATCAACTAGGAACTGGGTAGGAATATCCCTCAGGTATCCCAGACCTGTCATCAACTAGGAACTGGGTAGGAATATCCCTCAGGTATCCCTGACCTGTCATCAACTAGGAACTGTGTAGGAATATCCCTCAGGTATCCCAGACCTGTCATCAACTAGGAACTGGGTAGGAATATCCCTCAGGTATCCCAGACCTGTCATCAACTAGGAACTGGGTAGGAATATCCCTCAGGTATCCCAGACCTGTCATCAACTAGGAACTGTGTAGGAATATCCCTCAGGTATCCCAGACCTGTCATCAACTAGGAACTGGGTAGGAATATCCCTCAGGTATCCCTGACCAGTCATCAACTAGGAACTGGGTAGGAATATCCCTCAGGTATCCCAGACCTGTCATCAACTAGGAACTGTGTAGGAATATCCCTCAGGTATCCCAGACCTGTCATCAACTAGGAACTGGGTAGGAATATCCCTCAGGTATCCCTGACCAGTCATCAACTAGGAACTGGGTAGGAATATCCCTCAGGTATCCCAGACCTGTCATCAACTAGGAACTGGGTAGGAATATCCCTCAGGTATCCCAGACCAGTCATCAACTAGGAACTGGGTAGGAATATCCCTCAGGTATCCCAGACCAGTCATCAACTAGGAACTGGGTAGGAATATCCCTCAGGTATCCCAGACCTGTCATCAACTAGGAACTGGGTAGGAATATCCCTCAGGTATCCCAGACCAGTCATCAACTAGGAACTGGGTAGGAATATCCCTCAGGTATCCCAGACCAGTCATCAACTAGGAACTGGGTAGGAATATCCCTCAGGTATCCCTGACCTGTCATCAACATGGAGCTGGGTAGGAATATCCCTCAGGTATCCCAGACCTGTCATCAACATGGAGCTGGGTAGGAATATCCCTCAGGTATCCCAGACCAGTCATCAACTAGGAACTGGGTAGGAATATCCCTCAGGTATCCCAGACCTGTCATCAACATGGAGCTGTGTAGGAATATCCCTCAGGTATCCCAGACCAGTCATCAACTAGGAACTGGGTAGGAATATCCCTCAGGTATCCCAGACCTGTCATCAACTAGGAACTGGGTAGGAATATCCCTCAGGTATCCCAGACCAGTCATCAACTAGGAACTGGGTAGGAATATCCCTCAGGTATCCCAGACCAGTCATCAACATGGAGCTGGGTAGGAATATCCCTCAGGTATCCCAGACCAGTCATCAACTAGGAACTGGGTAGGAATATCCCTCAGGTATCCCAGACCAGTCATCAACATGGAGCTGGGTAGGAATATCCCTCAGGTATCCCAGACCTGTCATCAACTAGGAACTGGGTAGGAATATCCCTCAGGTATCCCAGACCAGTCATCAACTAGGAACTGGGTAGGAATATCCCTCAGGTATCCCAGACCTGTCATCAACATGGAGCTGGGTAGGAATATCCCTCAGGTATCCCAGACCAGTCATCAACTAGGAACTGGGTAGGAATATCCCTCAGGTATCCCTGACCTGTCATCAACATGGAGCTGGGTAGGAATATCCCTCAGGTATCCAAGACCTGTCATCAACATGGAGCTGGGTAGGAATATCCCTCAGGTATCCCAGACCAGTCATCAACTAGGAACTGGGTAGGAATATCCCTCAGGTATCCCAGACCAGTCATCAACTAGGAACTGGGTAGGAATATCCCTCAGGTATCCCTGACCTGTCATCAACATGGAGCTGGGTAGGAATATCCCTCAGGTATCCCAGACCTGTCATCAACTAGGAACTGGGTAGGAATATCCCTCAGGTATCCCAGACCTGTCATCAACTAGGAACTGGGTAGGAATATCCCTCAGGTATCCCAGACCTGTCATCAACTAGGAACTGGGTAGGAATATCCCTCAGGTATCCCAGACCTGTCATCAACTAGGAACTGGGTAGGAATATCCCTCAGGTATCCCAGACCTGTCATCAACTAGGAACTGGGTAGGAATATCCCTCAGGTATCCCAGACCTGTCATCAACTAGGAACTGGGTAGGAACATCCCTCAGGTATCCCAGACCAGTCATCAACTAGGAACTGGGTAGGAATATCCCTCAGGTATCCCAGACCAGTCATCAACTAGGAACTGGGTAGGAATATCCCTCAGGTATCCCAGACCAGTCATCAACTAGGAACTGGGTAGGAATATCCCTCAGGTATCCCAGACCTGTCATCAACTAGGAACTGGGTAGGAATATTCCTCAGGTATCCCAGACCAGTCATCAACTAGGAACTGGGTAGGAATATCCCTCAGGTATCCCTGACCTGTCATCAACATGGAGCTGGGTAGGAATATCCCTCAGGTATCCCAGACCAGTCATCAACTAGGAACTGGGTAGGAATATCCCTCAGGTATCCCAGACCAGCCATCAACTAGGAACTGGGTAGGAATATCCCTCAGGTATCCCAGACCTGTCATCAACATGGAGCTGGGTAGGAATATCCCTCAGGTATCCCAGACCAGTCATCAACTAGGAACTGGGTAGGAATATCCCTCAGGTATCCCTGACCTGTCATCAACTAGGAACTGGGTAGGAATATCCCTCAGGTATCCCTGACCTGTCATCAACTAGGAACTGGGTAGGAATATCCCTCAGGTATCCCTGACCAGTCATCAACTAGGAACTGGGTAGGAATATCCCTCAGGTATCCCAGACCAGTCATCAACTAGGAACTGGGTAGGAATATCCCTCAGGTATCCCAGACCAGTCATCAACTAGGAACTGGGTAGGAATATCCCTCAGGTATCCCTGACCTGTCATCAACTAGGAACTGGGTAGGAATATCCCTCAGGTATCCCTGACCAGTCATCAACTAGGAACTGGGTAGGAATATCCCTCAGGTATCCCAGACCAGTCATCAACTAGGAACTGGGTAGGAATATCCCTCAGGTATCCCTGACCTGTCATCAACTAGGAACTGGGTAGGAATATCCCTCAGGTATCCCTGACCAGTCATCAACTAGGAACTGGGTAGGAATATCCCTCAGGTATCCCAGACCAGTCATCAACTAGGAACTGGGTAGGAATATCCCTCAGGTATCCCAGACCTGTCATCAACTAGGAACTGGGTAGGAATATCCCTCAGGTATCCCTGACCTGTCATCAACTAGGAACTGGGTAGGAATATCCCTCAGGTATCCCAGACCTGTCATCAACTAGGAACTGGGTAGGAATATCCCTCAGGTATCCCAGACCTGTCATCAACTAGGAACTGGGTAGGAATATCCCTCAGGTATCCCTGACCTGTCATCAACTAGGAACTGGGTAGGAATATCCCTCAGGTATCCCAGACCTGTCATCAACTAGGAACTGGGTAGGAATATCCCTCAGGTATCCCTGACCTGTCATCAACTAGGAACTGGGTAGGAATATTCCTCAGGTATCCCAGACCAGTCATCAACTAGGAACTGGGTAGGAATATCCCTCAGGTATCCCAGACCAGTCATCAACTAGGAACTGGGTAGGAATATCCCTCAGGTATCCCAGACCTGTCATCAACTAGGAACTGGGTAGGAATATTCCTCAGGTATCCCAGACCAGTCATCAACTAGGAACTGGGTAGGAATATCCCTCAGGTATCCCTGACCTGTCATCAACATGGAGCTGGGTAGGAATATCCCTCAGGTATCCCAGACCAGTCATCAACTAGGAACTGGGTAGGAATATCCCTCAGGTATCCCAGACCAGCCATCAACTAGGAACTGGGTAGGAATATCCCTCAGGTATCCCAGACCTGTCATCAACATGGAGCTGGGTAGGAATATCCCTCAGGTATCCCAGACCAGTCATCAACTAGGAACTGGGTAGGAATATCCCTCAGGTATCCCAGACCAGTCATCAACTAGGAACTGTGTAGGAATATCCCTCAGGTATCCCTGACCAGTCATCAACTAGGAACTGGGTAGGGTTATCCCTCAGGTATCCCAGACCAGTCATCAACTAGGAACTGGGTAGGAATATCCCTCAGGTATCCCAGACCAGTCATCAACTAGGAACTGGGTAGGAATATCCCTCAGGTATCCCAGACCAGTCATCAACTAGGAACTGTGTAGGAATATCCCTCAGGTATCCCAGACCTGTCATCAACTAGGAACTGGGTAGGAATATCCCTCAGGTATCCCAGACCTGTCATCAACTAGGAACTGGGTAGGAATATCCCTCAGGTATCCCAGACCTGTCATCAACTAGGAACTGGGTAGGAATATCCCTCAGGTATCCCAGACCAGTCATCAACTAGGAACTGGGTAGGAATATCCCTCAGGTATCCCAGACCAGTCATCAACTAGGAACTGGGTAGGAATATCCCTCAGGTATCCCTGACCAGTCATCAACTAGGAACTGGGTAGGAATATCCCTCAGGTATCCCAGACCAGTCATCAACTAGGAACTGGGTAGGAATATCCCTCAGGTATCCCAGACCTGTCATCAACATGGAGCTGGGTAGGAATATCCCTCAGGTATCCCAGACCAGTCATCAACTAGGAACTGGGTAGGAATATCCCTCAGGTATCCCAGACCTGTCATCAACATGGAGCTGGGTAGGAATATCCCTCAGGTATCCCAGACCTATAGTGTGTGTGTGTGTGTGTGTGTGTGTGTGTGTGTGTGTGTGTGTGTGTGTGTGTGTGTGTGTGTGTGTGTGTGTGTGTGTGTGTGTGTGTGTGTGTGTGTGTGTGTGTGTGTGTGTGTGTGTGTGTGTGTGTGTGTGTGTGTGTGTCTGTCAGTTACAGTGGAAAGAAAAAGTATGTGAACCCTTTGGAATTCCCTGGACTTCTGCATAAATTGGTCATACAATGTGATCTGATCTTCATCCAAGTCACAACAATAGACAAACACAGTCTGCTTAAACTAATAACACACAAACAATTATACATGTTCATGTCTTTATTTAACACGCCTTGTAAACATTCACAGTGCAGGGTGTTAAAAGTTTGTGAACCCTTGGATTTAATAACTGTTTGACCCTCCGTTGGCAGCAATAACCTCAACCAAACGTTTTCTGACCTGCACCATTCTTCTTTACAAAACTGTTTCAGTTCAGCAATATTCTTGGGATGTCTGGTGTGAACCACACTCTTGAAGTCATGCCTCAGCATCTCAATCGGGTTGAGGAAAGGACTCTGACTGGGTCAATCAACCAATCAAATGTATTTATAAAGCCCTTCTTACATCAGCTGACGTCACAAAGTGCTGTACAGAAACCCAGCCTAAAACCCCAAACAGCAAGCAATGCAGGTGTAGAAGCACAGTGGCTAGGAAAAAAAGGCCAGAACCTAGGAAGAAACCTAGAGAGGAACCAGGCTATGAGGGGTGGCCAGTCCTCATAGAGATTATACCAGAACATGGCCAAGATGTTCACATGTTCATAGATGACCAGCAGGGTCAAATAATAATAATCACAGTAGTTGTCAAGGGTGCAACAGGTCAGCACCTCAGGAGTAAATGTCAGTTGGCTTTTCATAGCCGATCATTCAGAGTACCTCTACCTCTCCTGCTGTCTCTATAGAGTTGAAAACAGCAGGTCTGGGACAGGTGGCACGTCCGGTGAACAGTTCAGGGTTCCATAGCCGCAGGCAGAACAGTTGAAACTGGAGCAGCAGCACGGCCAGGTGGACTGGGGACAGCAAGTAGTCATCAGGCCAGGTAGTCCTGAGGCATGGTCCTAGGGCTCACCTCCTCCTCCTCCTCCTCCTCCTCCTCCTCCTCCTCCTCAGAGAGAGAGAGAGAGAGAGAGAGAGAGAGAGAGAGAGAGAGAGAGAGAGAGAGAGAGAGAGAGAGAGAGAGAGAGAGAGAGAGAGAGAGAGAGAGAGAGAGAGAGAGAGAGAGAGAGAGAGAGAGAGAGAGAGAGAGAGAGAGAGAGAGAGAGAGAGAGAGAGAGAGAGAGAGAGAGAGAGAGAGAGAGAGAGAGAGGAGAAAGATAATTAAATTCACACAGGACACCGGATAAGACAGGCAAAATACTCCAGATATAACAGACTGACCCTAGCCCCCCCGATACATAAACTACAGCAGCATAAATACTGGAGGCTGAGACAGGAGGGGTCGGGAGACACTGTGGCCCCATCCGATGATACCCCCAGACAGGGCCAAACTGGCAGGATATGACCCCACCCACTTTGCCAAAGCACAGCCTCCACACCACTAGAGAGATATCTTCAACCACCAACTTACCATCCTGAGACAAGGCCGAGTATAGCCCACAAAGATCGGCACAACCCAAGGGGGGACGCCAACCCGGACAAGAAGATCACATCAGTGACTCAAACCACTCAAGTGACGCACCCCTCATAGGGACGGAATGGAAGAGCGCCAGTAAGCCAGTGACTCAGCCTCTGTAATAGGGTTAGAGGCAGAGAATCCCAGTGGAGAGAGTGGAACAGGCCAGGCAGAGACAGTAAAGAGTGGTTAGTTGCTTCATGACCTTTCCGTTCACCTTTCGCTTTATCCGGGTAGCCCGGAAAGTAGAGCATTGCAGTAGTCTAACCTAGAAGTGACAAAAACATGGATACATTTTTCTGCATCATTTTTGGACAGAAAGTTTCTGATTTTTGCAATGTTACGTAGATGGAAAAAAAGCTGTCCTTGAAACAGTCTTGATATGTTCGTCAAAAGAGAGGGTCCAGAGTAACGCCGAGATCCTTCACAGTTTTATTTGAGACGACTGTACAACCATGAAGCTTAATTGTCAGATTCAACAGAAGATCTCTTTGTTTCTTGGGACCTAAAACAAGCATCTGTTTTGTCCGAGTTTAAAAGTAGAACATTTGCAGCCATCCACTTCCTTATGTCTGAAACACAGGCTTCCAGGGAGGGCAATTTTGGGGCTTCACCATGTTGCATCGAAATGTACAGCTGTGTGTCATCTGCATAGCAGTGAAAGTTAACATTATGTTTCTGAATGACATCACCAAGAGGTCAAATGTATAGTGAAAACAATAGTGGTCCTAAAACAGAACCTTGAGGAACACCGAAATGTACAGTTGATTTGTCAGAGGACAAACTGATATCTTTCCGACAGATAAGATCTAAACCAGGCCAGAACTTGTTCGTGTAGACCAATTTGGGTTGCCAATCTCTCCAAAAGCATGTGGTGATCGATGGTATCAAAAGCAGCACTAAAAGGTCTAGGAGCACGAGGACAGTTGCAGAGCCTAGGTCTGACGCCATTTAAAGGTCATTTACCACCTTCACAAGTGCAGTCTCAGTGCTATGATGTGGTCTAAAACCAGACTAAAGCATTTCGTATACATTGTTTGTCTTCAGGAAGGCAGTGAGTTGCTGAGCAACAGCTTTTTTTTTATTTTATTGAGATTAATGGGAGATTCGATTTCGGCCGATAGTTTTTTATATTTTCTGGGTCAAGGGTTGTCTTTTTCAAGAGAGCCTTTATTACTGCCAATTTAGTGAGTTTGGTACACATCTGGTGGATAGAGAGACGTTTATTATGTTCAACATAGGATGGCCAAGCACTGGAAGCAGTTCTTTCAGTAGTTTAGTTGGAATAGGGTCCAGTATGCAGCTTGAAGGTTTAGAGGCCATGATTATTTTCATCTATGTTTAAAAAAAATTATATTTAACCTTTATTTAACCAGGTAGGCTAGTTAAGAACAAATTCTCATTTGCAACTGCGACCTGGCCAAGATAAAGCGTAGCAATTTGACACATACAACAACACAGAGTTATCCATGGAATAAACACAACATAGTCAATAATACAGTAGAAAAAAAGAAAACAAAAAGTCTATATACAGTGAGTGCAAATGAGATAAGGAAAGGGCGTTAAGGCAATAAATAGGCCATAGTGGCGAAGTAATTACAATATAGCAATTAAACACTGGAATGGTAGATGTGCAGAAGATGAATGTGCAGGTAGAGTTACTGGGGTGCAAAGGAGCAAGATAAATAAATAAACACTGTATGGAGATGAGGTAGGTAGATAGATGGGCTGTTTACAGATGGGCTATGTACAGGTGCAGTGATCTCTGAGCTGCACTGACAGCTGGTGCTTAAAGCTAGTGAGGGAGATAATAGTCTCTAGCTTCAGAGTTTTTTGCAGTTATTTCCAGTCATTGGCAGCAGAGAACTGGAAGGAAAGGCGACCAAAGGAGGAATTGGCTTTGGGGGTGGCCAGTGAGATATACTTGCTGGAACACGTGCTACGAGTGGGTGCTGCTATGGTGACCAGTGAGCTGAGATAAGGCGGGGCTTTACCTAGCAGAGACTTGTAGATAACCTGTAGCCAGTGGGTTTGGCGATGAGTATGAAGCGAGGGCCAACCAACTAGAGCGTACAGGTCGCAATGGTGGGTAGTGTATGGGGCTTTGACAAAACGGATGGCACGGTGATAGACTGCATCAGGTTTGTTGAGTAGAGTGTTGGAGGCTATTTTATAGATGACATCACCGAAGTCGAGGATCGGTAGAATGGTCAGTTTTACGAGGGTATGTTTGGCAGCATGAGTGAAGGATGCTTTGTTGCGATTTAGGAAGCCAATTCTAGATTTAATTTTGGATTGGAGATGCTTAATGTGAGTCTAGAAGGAGAGTATACAGTCTAACCAGACACCTAGGTATTTGTAGTTGTCCACGTATTCTAAGTCAGAGCCGTCCAGAGTAGTGATGCTGGACGGGCGAGCAGGTGCGGGCAGTGATCGGTTGAATAGCATGCATTTAGTTTCCCTGTGTTTAAGAGCAGTTGGAGGCCACGGAAGGAGAGTTGTATGGCATTGTACCTCGTCTGGAGGTTAACACAGTGTCCAAAGAGGGGCCAGATGTATACAGAATGGTGTCAGAAAGGTGTACCAGATAATCACCAGAAGCAAGAGCAACATCATTGATGTATACAGAGAAGAGAGTTGCCCCGAGGATTGAACCGGATTGAACCCTGTGGCACCCCCATAGAGACAGCCAGACAACAGGCCCTCTGATTTGACACACTGAACTCTATCAGAGAAGTAGTTGGTAATCAGGCGTGGCTGAGGTGCACCCATGACCAGTTCTAACTAGCTCTGAAACCAGATTGCATAGCGGAGAAGGTACTGTGGGATTCTAAATCGTCGGTAATCTGTTTGTTATTAACTTGGCTTTCGAAGACCTTAGAAAGACAGGGTAGGATAGATATAGGTCTGTAGCAGTTTGGGTCTAGAGTGTCACCCCCTTTGAAGAGGGCCGCGGCAGCTTTACAATCTTTGGGAATCTCAGACGATACGAAAGAGAGGTTGAACAGGCTAGTAATAGGGGTTGCAACACTTTCAGCAGATACTTTTAGAAAGAGAGGGTCCAGATTGTCTACCCCGGCTGATTTGTAGGGTTCAAGATTTTTCAGCTCTTTCAGAACATCAGCTATCTGGATTTGGGTAAAGGAGAAATGGTGGGGGCTTTGGTGGGTTGCTGTGGAGGGTGTCGGGCAGTTGACCGAGGTAGGGGTACCCAGGTGGAAAGCATGGCCAGCCGTAGAGAAATGTTTGTTGAAATTCGCAATTATAGTGGATTTATCGGTGGTGACAGTGTTTCCTAGCCTCAGAGCAGTGGGCAGCTGGGAGGAGGTGCTCTTATTCTCCATGGACTTTACAGTGTCCCAGAACTTTTTTGAGTTAGTACTACAGGATGCAAATTTCTGTTTGAAAAAGCTAGCCTTAGCTTTCCTTACTGCCTGTGTATATTTGTTCCTAACTTCCCTGAAAAGTTGTATATCACGGGGGCTATTCAATGCTAATGCAGAATGCCACAGGATGTTTTTGTGCTGGTCAAGGGCAGACAGGTCTGGAGTGAACCAAAGACTATATCTATTCCTAGTTCTACATTTTTTGAATGGGGCATGCTTAATTAAGATGGTGAGGAAGGCACTTTTAAAGAATAGCCAGGCATCATCTACTGGCGGGATGAGGTCAATGTCATTCCAGGATACCCGGCCAGATCAATTAGAAAGGCCTGCTCGCAAAATCGTTTTAGGGAGCGTTTGACAGTGATGAGGGGTGGTCGTTTGGTCGCAGACCCATTATCGATGCAGGCAATGAGGCAGTGATCGGTGAGATCTTGTCTGAAAACAGCAAAGGTGTATTTGGAGGGCGAGTTAGTTAGGATGACATCTATGAGGGTGCCCATGTTTATGGATTTGGAGTTGTACCTGGTAGGTTCATTGATAATTTGTGTGAGATTGAGTGCATCAAGCTTGGATTGTAGGATGGCCGGGGTGTTAAGCATGTTCCAGTTTAGGTCATCTAATAGCACGAGCTCAGAAGATAGATTGGGGGCAATCAATTCACATATGGTATCGAGGGCACAGCAGGGGCCAGAGGGAGGTCTATAGCAAGCGGCAACAGTGAGAGACTTGTTTCTGGAAAGGTGAATTTTTAGAAGTAGAAGCTCGAATTGTTTGGGTACAGACTTGGATAGTAATACAGAACTCTGCAGGCTATCTTTGCAGTAGATTGCAACACCTCCCCCTTTGGCAGTTCTATCTTTGTGGAAAATGTTATAGTTAGCGATGGAGAGTTCAAGGTTTTTGGTGGTTTTCATAAGCGAGGATTCTGACGCGACTAAGACACCCGAGTTGGCAGAGTGTGCTAAAGCAGTGGGTAAAACAAACTTAGGGAGTAGGCTTCTAATGTTAACATGCATGAAACCAAGGCTTTTATGGTTACAGAAGTCAACAAATGAGAGCACCTGAGGAGTGGGAGTGGAGATAGACACTGCATGACCTGGATTATCCTCTACATCACCAGAGGAACAGAGGAGACGTAGGATAAGGGTACGGCTAAATGCTATACGAACTGGCCGTCTAGCACGTTCGGAACAGAGAGTAAAAGGAGCAGGTTTCTGGGCACGATAGCATAGATTCAAGGCATAGTGTAGAGACAAGGGTAAGGTAGGATGTGAGTACATTGGAGGTAAACCTAGACATTGAGTAATGATGAGAGAGATATAGTCTCTAGAGACGTTTAAACCATGTGATGTCATCGCATATGTAGGAGGTGTAACAACATGGTTGGTTAAGGCATATTGAGCAGGGCTAGAGGCTCTACAGTGAAATAAGACAGTAATCACTAACCAGGACAGTAATGGACGGGGCATTTTGATATTAGAGAGAGGCATGCATAGCCAAGTGAACATATGGGTCCAGTGAGTGTCAAGAGATATAGTACTAAAAAACTTGAGTGTCTCCCTTTACCCTAGGTCCTGGCAGAGTTGTGCAGACTCAGGACATCTGAGCTTTGTAGGAATACGCAGATTTAAAGAGGAGTCCATCATTTGCTTTTCCTCAAAGAAGTTCATGAATTTATCGCTGCTGAAGTGAAAGCCATCCTCTCTTGGGGAATGCTGCTTTTTAGTTAGCTTTGTGACAGTATCAAAAATACATTTAGGATTGTTCTTGTTTTCCTCAATTAAGTTGGAACAATAGGATGATTGAGCAGCAGTGAGGGCTCTTCCATGCTGCACGGTACTCTTTTTCCAAGCTAGTCGGAAGACTTCCAGGTTGGTGTGGCGCCATTTCCTTTCCAATTCTCGGGTATTTTCTGTATACCAGGGAGCTAGTTTCTCATGACAAATGTTTTTTCTTTTGAGGGGTGCGACTGCATCTAGGGTTACAAGGCACAAGGTTAAATTGAGTTCCTCAGTTAGGTGGTTAACAGATTTTTGTACTCTGACAAATCAAATCAAATCAAATCAAATTTTATTTGTCACATACACATGGTTAGCAGATGTTAATGCGAGTGTAGCGAAATGCTTGTGCTTCTAGTTCCGACAATGCAGTAATAACAAGTAATCTAACTAACAATTCCAAAACTACTGTCTTGTACACAGTGTAAGGGGATAAAGAATATGTACATAAGGATATAAGAATGAGTGATGGTACAGAGCAGCATAGGCAAGATACAGTAGATGGTATCGAGTACAGTATGTACAAATGAGATGAGTATGTAAACAAAGTGGCATAGTTTAAAGTGGCTAGTGATACATGTATTACATAAGGATACAGTCGATGATATAGAGTACAGTATATACGTATGCATATGAGATGAATAATGTAGGGTAAGTAACATTATATAAGGTAGCATTGTTTAAAGTGGCTAGTGATATATTTACATCATTTCCCATCAATTCCCATTATTAAAGTGGCTGGAGTTGAGTCAGTGTCAGTGTGTTGGCAGCAGCCACTCAGTGTTAGTGGTGGCTGTTTAACAGTCTGATGGCCTTGAGATAGAAGCTGTTTTTCAGTCTCTCGGTCCCAGCTTTGATGCACCTGTACTGACCTCGCCTTCTGGATGATAGCGGGGTGAACAGGCAGTGGCTCGGGTGGTTGATGTCCTTGTTGATCTTTATGGCCTTCCTGTGACATTGGGTGGTGTAGGTGTCCTGGAGGGCAGGTAGTTTGCCCCCGGTGATGCGTTGTGCAGACCTCACTACCCTCTGGAGAGCCTTACGGTTGAGGGCGGTGCAGTTGCCATACCAGGCGGTGATACAGCCCGCCAGGATGCTCTCGATTGTGCATCTGTAGAAGTTTGTGAGTGCTTTTGGTGACAAGCCGAATTTCTTCAGCCTCCTGAGGTTGAAGAGGCGCTGCTGCGCCTTCTTCACGATGCTGTCTGTGTGAGTGGACCAATTCAGTTTGTCTGTGATGTGTATGCCGAGGAACTTAAAACTTGCTACCCTCTCCACTACTGTTCCATCGATGTGGATAGGGGGGTGTTCCCTCTGCTGTTTCCTGAAGTCCACAATCATCTCCTTAGTTTTGTTGACGTTGAGTGTGAGGTTATTTTCCTGACACCACACTCCGAGGGCCCTCACCTCCTCCCTGTAGGCCGTCTCGTCGTTGTTGGTAATCAAGCCTACCACTGTTGTGTCGTCCGCAAACTTGATGATTGAGTTGGAGGCGTGCGTGGCCACGCAGTCGTGGGTGAACAGGGAGTACAGGAGAGGGCTCAGAACGCACCCTTGTGGGGCCCCAGTGTTGAGGATCAGCGGGGAGGAGATGTTGTTGCCTACCCTCACCACCTGGGGGCGGCCCGTCAGGAAGTCCAGTACCCAGTTGCACAGGGCGGAGTCGAGACCCAGGGTCTCGAGCTTGATGACGAGCTTGGAGGGTACTATGGTGTTGAATGCCGAGCTGTAGTCGATGAACAGCATTCTCACATAGGTATTCCTCTTGTCCAGATGGGTTAGGGCAGTGTGCAGTGTGGTTGAGATTGCATCGTCTGTGGACCTATTTGGGCGGTAAGCAAATTGGAGTGGGTCTAGGGTGTCAGGTAGGGTGGAGGTGATATGGTCCTTGACTAGTCTCTCAAAGCACTTCATGATGACGGATGTGAGTGCTACGGGGCGGTAGTCGTTTAGCTCAGTTACCTTAGCTTTCTTGGGAACAGGAACAATGGTGGCCCTCTTGAAGCATGTGGGAACAGCAGACTGGTATAGGGATTGATTGAATATGTCCGTAAACATACCGGCCAGCTGGTCTGCGCATGCTCTGAGGGCGCGGCTGGGGATGCCGTCTGGGCCTGCAGCCTTGCGAGGGTTAACACGTTTAAATGTCTTACTCACCTCGGCTGCAGTGAAGGAGAGACCGCATGTTTTCGTTGCAGGCCGTGTCAGTGGCACTGTATTGTCCTCAAAGCGGGCAAAAAAGTTATTTCGTCTGCCTGGGAGCAAGACATCCTGGTCCGTGACTGGGCTGGATTTCTTCCTGTAGTCCGTGATTGACTGTAGACCCTGCCACATGCCTCTTGTGTCTGAGCCGTTGAATTGAGATTCTTGTCTCTGTACTGGCGCTTAGCTTGTTTGATAGCCTTGCGGAGGGAATAGCTGCACTGTTTGTATTCGGTCATGTTACCAGACACCTTGCCCTGATTAAAAGCAGTGGTTCGCGCTTTCAGTTTCACACGAATGCTGCCATCAATCCACGGTTTCTGGTTAGGGAATGTTTTAATTGTTGCTATGGGAACAACATCTTGAACGCACGTTCTAATGAACTCGCACACCGAATCAGCGTATTCGTCAATGTTGTTATCTGACGCAATATGAAACATCTCCCAGTCCACGTGATGGAAGCAGTCTTGGAGTGTGGAGTCAGCTTGGTCGGACCAGCGTTGGACAGACCTCAGCGTGGGAGCCTCTTGTTTTAGTTTCTGTCTGTAGGCAGGGATCAACAAAATGGAGTCGTGGTCAGCTTTTCCGAAAGGGGGGCGGGGCAGGGCCTTATATGCGTCGCGGAAGTTAGAGTAACAATGATCCAAGGTCTTTCCACCCCTGGTTGCGCAATCGATAGGCTGATAAAATTTAGGGAGTCTTGTTTTCAGATTAGCCTTGTTAAAATCCCCAGCTACAATGAATGCAGCCTCCGGATAAATCGTTTCCAGTTTGCAGAGAGTTAAATAAAGTTTGTTCAGAGCCAACGATGTGTCTGCTTGGGGGGGGATATATACGGCTGTGATTATAATCGAAGATAATTCTCTTGGTAGATAATGCGGTCTACATTTGATTGTGAGGAATTCTAAATCAGGTGAACAGAAGGATTTGAGTTCCTGTATGTTTCTTTCATCACACCATGTCACGTTGGCCATGAGGCATACGCCCCCGCCCCTCTTCTTACCAGAAAGATGTTTGTTTCTGTCTGCGCGATGCGTGGAGAAACCCGTTGGCTGCACCGCTTCGGATAGAGTCTCTCCAGTGAGCCATGTTTCAGTGAAGCAAAGGACGTTACAGTCTCTGATGTCCCTCTGGAATGCTACCCTTGCTCGGATTTCATCAACCTTGTTGTCAAGAGACTGGACATTGGCAAGAAGAATGCTAGGGAGTGGTGCACGGTGTGCCCGTCTCCGGAGTCTGACCAGAAGACCGCCTCGTTTCCCTCTCTTTCGGAGTCGTTTTTTGGGTCGCTGCATAGGATCCACTCCGTTGTCCTGTTTGTAAGGCAGAACACAGGATCCGCGTCGCGAAAAACATATTCTTGGTCGTACTGATGGTGAGTTGACGCTGATCTTATATTCAGTAGTTCTTCTCGACTGTATGTAATGAAACCTAAGATGACCTGGGGTACTAATGTAAGAAATAACACGTAAAAAAACAAAAAACTGCATAGTTTCCTAGGAACGCGAAGCGAGGCGGCCATCTCTGTCGGCGAGGTGGCCATCTCTGTCGGCGCCAGACATCCTCGGGTAGGCGGAGGGAGTCTGGAAGGGCATCTAGGAATCTTTGGGTTGTCCGAAAATTTATAGCACGACTTTTGATGATCCTTGATTGGGGTCTGAGCAGATTATTTGTTGCGATTTTAAACGTAATAAAATTGTGGTCCGGTAGTCCAGGATTATGAGGACAAACATTAAGATCCACAACATTTATTCCACGGGAAAAAACTAGGTCCAGAATATGACTGTGGGCTATTCCAGAAGACGTATTTTCTTCTGTTGATGCCATTCTGTTGTTGATTTACTTCTGTGTTTTGGGTCGTTGTCCTGGTGCATCACCCAACTTCTGTTGAGCTTCATTTGTTGGACAGATAGCCTTACATTCTCCTGCAAAATGTCTTGATAAACTTGGGAATTCATTTTTCCGTCGATGATAACAAGCTGTCCAGGCCCTGAGGCGGCAAAGCAGCTCCAAACCATGATGCTCCCTCCACCAGACTTTACAGTTGGGATGAGGTTTTGATGTTGTTGTGCTGTGCCTTTTTTTCTCCACACATAGTGTGGTGTGTTCCTTCCAAACACCTCAACTGTAGTTTCATCTGTCCACATAATATTTTGCCAGTAGCGCTTTTGAGAACTTGCAATGTTTTCTTTTTGACAGCAGTGGCTTCTTCCATGGTGTCCTCCCATGACCATCATTCTTGTTTAGTGTTTTATGTATTGTAGACTCGTCAACAGAGATGTTAGTATGTTCCAGAGATTTCTGTAAGTCTTTAACATCACTGAGCATTCTGCACTGTGCTCTTGCAGTCATCTTTGCAGGACGACCACTCCTAGGGAATAGCAACAGTGCTGAACTTTCTCCATGTATAGACAATTTGTCTTACCGTGGACTGATGAACATCAAGGCTTTTAGAGATACTTTTGTAACCCTTTCCAGCTTTATGCAAGTCAACAATTCTTAATCCTGGGTCTTCTGAGATCGCTTTTTTTCAAGGCATGGTTCACATCAGGCAATGATTCTTGTGAATAGAAAACTCACATTTTGTGAGTGTTTTTTTATAGGGCAGGGCATCTCTAACCAACATCTCCAATCTTGTCTCAATGATTGTGCTCCAGGTTAGACTCCTGACTCCAATTAGCTTTTGGAGAGGTCACATACTTTTTCCAACCAATGTTTAAATGATGTATTCAATATAGACAAGAAAAATACAATAATTTCTGTGTTATTAGTTTAAGCATGCTGTGTTTGTCTAGTGTTGTGATTTAGAGGAAGATCAGATCAAATGTGATAACTAATTTATGCAGAAATCCAGATAATTCCAAAGGGCTCACATACTTTTTCTTGCCACTGTACACATGCTAGGGCTGTTGCTGTGACTGTATTACTGCCACAGTGGAAGTCACGTGTCATGACCGCAGTGAAATTCCACTTGACGGTAATCTCCTTTTATGCTCTCTGGATATGTGTTAGTAGGACCCAACTGCTGACGATCGTCAGGTCCTAATGGCCTGGTACCCAGCCCTCTATTGTTACCATCAGATCCTAATGACCTGGTACCCAGCCCTCTATTGTTACCATCAGGCCTAATGGCCTGGTACCCATCCCTCTATTGTTACCATCATATCCTAATGACCTGGTACCCAGCCCTCTATTGTTACCATCAGATCCTAATGGCCTGGTACCCAGCCCTCTATTGTTACCATCAGGCCTAATGGCCTGGTACCCAGCACTCTATTGTTACCATCAGGCCTAATGGCCTGGTACCCAGCCCTCTATTGTTACCATCAGGTCCTAATGACCTGGTACCCAGCCCTCTATTGTTACCATCAGATCCTAATGGCCTGGTACCCAGCCCTCTATTGTTACCGTCAGGTCCTAATGGCCTGGTACCCAGCCCTCTATTGTTACCATCAGGTCCTAATGGCCTGGTACCCAGCCCTCTATTGTTACCATCAGATCCTAATGGCCTGGTACCCAGCCCTCTATTGTTACCATCAGATCCTAATGGCCTGGTACCCAGCCCTCTATTGTTACCATCAGGCCTAATGGCCTGGTACCCAGCCCTCTATTGTTACCATCAGATCCTAATGACCTGGTACCCAGCCCTCTATTGTTACCATCAGGTCCTAATGGCCTGGTACCCAGCACTCTATTGTTACCATCAGGTCCTAATGGCCGGGTACTCAGGGCTCTATTGTCCCTCCATCAGGTCCTAATGGCCGGGTACTCAGCCCTCTATTGTTACCATCAGGTCCTAATGGCCTGGTACCCAGCACTCTATTGTTACCATCAGGTCCTAATGGCCGGGTACTCAGGGCTCTACTGTCCCTCCATCAGGTCCTAATGGCCGGGTACTCAGGGCTCTATTGTCCCTCCATCAGGTCCTAATGGCCGGGTACTCAGGGCTCTATTGTCCCTCCATCAGGTCCTAATGGCCGGGTACTCAGGGCTCTATTGTCCCTCCATCAGGTCCTAATGGCCGGGTACTCAGGGCTCTATTGTTCCTCTAACCACTCTGATATCAATGCAAATGCAAGCTAAAATCACATCGAACACTGATCATCAAAACAGTGGTGTGCTTTTAAAACTCACCTCACTGTGATCAGTCAATTTGAAGAAAAAAGTTCAACAACAGGTTGAAACTGAGTGGAAAACATGGTTCTTGTTTCAAAGTCTAACACAACTAAATTGACATCTCTTTCTAAGGTGATGATTCATTTAAAACACCCACACTGTTAGAGCTTATTCATACCATAGACCTAAAAAACTGACTTAAAATAATGATTGTGCCATTATACAATACATAGCCTAATAGCCTACCGCATATTACACATGGCAGAAAAACTTTTAAAAACTGATTTAAGATATCTTTGGTACATAATTGGTCTAGCCTGTACTGCAAAATTAAACACATTTTAGTAATTGCCATTAAATGTGGATTCTATGATTATGCATACTAGATGAACTGGTTACCTTATGCTACGCTTCAAAATGTCTATCTACGAGTCTGGGAGAGAACGAATAGGCCTTGGCGATGCTGTTGGTTCATTGATTGTGCAGGGTGGCTTACAGTTGGCCTACATGTATAGTGAATTTGTATTTTATTTTTAAATAGCCTAGTAATAGGGCATTTTTTACATGTTCATAATTAATAGGCTGACACATTAACTTTAGCTACAGAATATCTCACCACCATGCATTTCCATCTCCTTCTTTCTCCCTCATTCCTTTCTCGGTTGCGAAGAGAGAGGGGCTGTCAACAGTTTAATGAAATATGTTTTGTTGTGAAAACATGTTACTATCGATGTTCCCGAACAGATTCCACTTGGTTTGCCTAATTAAGCACTGGGTAGCAGCAGGAACAGGGTTGGAAAGCCCATGGTATACAGAGTACTGGGTAGCTGCAGGAACAGGGTTGGAGAGCCCATGGTATACAGAGCACTGGGTAGCTGCAGGAACAGGGTTGGAGAGCCCATTGTATACAGAGCACTGGGTAGCTGCAGGAACAGGGTTGGAAAGCCCATGGTATACAGAGCACTGGGTAGCTGCAGGAACACGGTTGGAAAGCCCATGGTATACAGAGTACTGGGTAGCTGCAGGAACAGGGTTGGAGAGCCCATGGTATACAGAGCACTGGGTAGCAGCAGGAACACGGTTGGAGAGCCCATGGTATACAGAGCACTGGGTAGCAGCAGGAACACGGTTGGAGAGCCCATGGTATACAGAGCACTGGGTAGCTGCAGGAACAGGGTTGGAGAGCCCATGGTATACAGAGCACTGGGTATCAGCAGGAACAGGGTTGGAGAGCCCATGGTATACAGAGCACTGGGTAGCTGCAGTAACAGGGTTAGAAAGCCCATGGTATACAGAGCACTGGGTAGCAGTAGGAACAGGGTTGGAGAGCCCATGGTATACAGAGCACGGGGTAGCTGCAGGAACAGGGTTGGAGAACCCATGGTATACAGAGCACTGGGTAGCTGCAGGAACAGGGTTGGAGAGCCCATGGTATAAATCAAAATCAAATCAAATCAAATGTATTTATATAGCCCTTCGTACATCAGCTGATATCTCAAAGTGCTGTACAGAAACCCAGCCTAAAACCCCAAACAGCAAGCAATGCAGGTGTAGAAGCACGGTGGCTAGGAAAAACTCCCTACAAAGGCCAAAAGCTAGGAAGAAACCTAGAGAGGAACCAGGCTATGTGGGGTGGCCAGTCCTCCTCTGGCTGTGCCGGGTGGAGATTATGACAGAACATGGCCAAGATGTTCAAATGTTCATAAATGACCAGCATGGTCGAATAATAATAAGGCAGAACAGTTGAAACTGGAGCAGGAGCACAGTCAGGTGGACTGGGGACAGCAAGGAGTCATCATGTCAGGTATTCCTGGGGCATGGTCCTAGGGCTCAGGTCCTCTGAGAGAGAGAAAGAAAGAGAGAATTAGAGAGAGCATATGTGGGATGGCCAGTCCTCTTCTGGCTGTGCCAGGTGGAGATTATAACAGAACATTGCCAAGATGTTCAAATGTTCATAAATGACCAGCATGGTCGAATAATAATAAGGCAGAACAGTTGAAACTGGAGCAGCAGCACGGCCAGGTGGACTGGGGACAGCAAGGAGTCATCATGTCAGGTAGTCCTGGGGCATGGTCCTAGGGCTCAGGTCCTCCGAGAGAGAGAAAGAAAGAGAGAAGGAGAGAATTAGAGAACGCACACTTAGATTCACACAGGACACCGAATAGGACAGGAGAAGTACTCCAGATATAACAAACTGACCCTAGCCCCCCGACACATAAACTACTGCAGCATAAATACTGGAGGCTGAGACAGGAGGACTGAGTACTGAGGGTACAGAGCACTGAGTAGCATTAGGAACAGGGTTGGAGAGCCCATGGTATACAGAGCACTGGGTAGCAGCAGGAACACGGTTGGAGAGCCCATGGTATACAGAGCACTGGGTAGCTGCAGGAACAGGGTTGGAGAGCCCATGGTATACAGAGCACTGGGTAGCAGCAGGAACAGGGTTGGAGAGCCCATGGTATACAGAGCACTGGGTAGCTGCAGTAACAGGGTTAGAAAGCCCATGGTATACAGAGCACTGGGTAGCTGCAGTAACAGGGTTAGAAAGCCCATGGTATACAGAGCACTGGGTAGCAGCAGGAACAGGGTTGGAGAGCCCATGGTATACAGAGCACTGGGTAGCTGCAGGAACAGGGTTGGAGAGCCCATGGTATACAGAGCTCTGGGTAGCAGCAGGAACAGGGTTGGAGAGCCCATGGTATACAGAGCACTGGGTAGCTGCAGGAACAGGGTTGGAGAGCCCATTGTATACAGAGCACTGGGTAGCAGCAGGAACAGGGTTGGAGAGCCCATGGTATACAGAGCACTGGGTAGAAGCAGGAACAGGGTTGGAGAGCCCATGGTATACAGAGCACTGGGTTGCAGCAGGAACAGGGTTGGAGAGCCCATGGTATAGCGAGAGCCTGCATGCTCCTCAAACAGTGGTTGATGCGTGGGGTGAAATAAGTGTTGTTATAAACCCAGACATTTCTTGGCTTATAAGTGTGAAAGCAGAGTTTTGATGGTTGCTACTAAAAGAGGAGGATCCCAGCTGCTACTATATGTATTTCTCAGCTGCTCATATTAAGCACATGCTCCGCTATAAAACCGGAGTACCCTACCTAGCATCATTTGAATAAACAAAGTGAGGGAAAGCGGCCTCCATTCGCTATTCCAGTGCATACGGATGTCATGTATTTTTCCCCTTGCCACTGTTCCTGCCCATTTGATAATGGACCATTTGTAAATTGAAACAAATGTAGCATATTATTAAAGACCAGATTAAATTGAGAATAGTCTGATGGGTGAAAATATGATCACTTGATGAGAGAACAGCATGTGTAGCCTGAGGCAAGGAACAGAGCACATGTTTTTTTGTGACTTTCTCAAATCATCAATTGCCTATAGTCACATCATGTGGCCATATTTGTTTTGATTTCTAAGACAATCTAAGGTTCGTATCATTCATAACTAAAGTTGCCAAATAACTAAAACTAACATAGAGAACTTGTTATAAATGATCACGTTTATGCTCAACAAAGCCACTTCATATGAGCACTCGCTACAGAAAGGGAAAAATATCCTTTCTATAATATTATTCTTACTATAAAATGATATAATATAAAACAATGGCACTTATAAGCATGTCTTCTCTGCTAAATTAATAAGCCTATATCCAATGTCATGGCACATAGCCAGGTAACATACAATAGCAACTCATATTCTGTTCTTCTGAAAAACATTTTCTTCATATCATGTTTCTTTAGACTTGCCTAAAATAAATAATGGATTTATTGTGATGGTGTATATTAAATGGATTTGACTTTTTAAATTGTAGATGTTCCAAAAGGTCAGCACCCGGCCTCCCGAGTGGCGTAGTGGTCTAAGACACTACATCACAGTGCTAGCTGTGCCACTAGAGATTCTGGGTTTGAGTCCAGGCTCTGTCGCACCCGGCCGCAACCGGGAGACCCATGGGGCGGCGCACAATTGGCGCAGCGTTGTCCGGGTTAGGGGAGGGTTTGGCCAGCAGGGATGTCTTTGTCCCATCGCGCACTAGCGACTCCTGTGGTGGGCCAGGCGCAGTGGACGCTGACACTGTCACCAGGTGTACAGTGTTTCCTCCTCCGGATTGTATGTGTGGAGGTCTGGAGATGCTACATGTAAATGAACGGTCAATTACTATGAAACCGGCAGTCTTTTTCATGACAATAACCGTCTGATAAAATATCATAACCGCAACAGCCCTAGTTAGTACGTACACACAACAAGTATGTCACATGGGGGAGAAGCGTTGTGCCGTTTTCAAACCAGGTTTGTTGTTCACTTGTGCTATATAAGATGAAAGAGTTCCATGCATTCATGACGGTAAAATACTGTACGTTTCCTTGAATTCGTTCTGGACCTGGGGACTGTGAAAAGACCCCTGGTGGGATGTCTGATGGGGTAAGTGTGTGTGTCAGTGCTGTGTATAAGTTGATTATGCAAACAATTTGGAATTTCCAACACATTATTGTTTCTTATAAAAACAAGAATTGATGCAGTCAGTCTCTCCTCAACTCTTAGCCAAGAGAGACATGCATTATATTCATATTAGCCCTTTGGATTACAATGAAGAGCAAGACGTGCTGCTCTGTTCTCGGCCAGCTGCAGCTTAACTAGGTCTTTCTATGCAGCACTTGACCACATCACTGGATAATAATCAAGATAAGATCAAACTAGAGCCTGCAGGACTTGCTTTGTGGAGTGTGGTGTCAAAAAAGTGAGAGTATCTCTATTATGCACATACCTCTTCCCATCTTTACAACCATTGAATCAATATGTTTTGACCATGACAGTTTATAATCTAATTTAGTCTCCTCAGCTTGTTCAACAGCCACACTATTCATTACCAGATTCAGCTGAGATCTAGAACTTAGAGAATGATTTGTACCAAATACAATGCTCTTAGTTTTAGAGCTGTTCAGGATTAGTTTATTACTGGCCACCCATTCTATAACTCTTTGTTTAGGGTTGCAGTGATTTCACTGGCTGTGGTTGCTGATGCGTATCGGGTTGTATTGTATTGGTATTTATTATGGATCCCCGTTAGCTGTTGCCAAAGCAGCAGCTTCCTGGGTCCAGTAAAATTAAAGCAGTTTATACAATTTAAAAAAACATTACAATACATTCACAGATTTCACAACACACTGTGTGTCCTCAGGCCCCTTCTCCACCACTACCACATATCTACATCACTAAATCCATGTGTATGTGTAGTGAGTATGTTATTGTGTGTATGTGTATGTATGTGTCTGTGCCAATGTTTGTGTTGCTTCACAGTCCCCGCTGTTCCATAAGGTGTTTTTTTTAATCTGTTACTTTAATTGTAATTTTACTGCTGGCATGAGTTACTTGATGTGGAATAGAGTTCCATGTAGTCATGGCTCTATGTAGTACTGTGTGCCTCCCATAGCCTGTTCTGGACTTCGGTAACTGTGAAGAGACCTCTTGTGGCATGTCTTGTGTGGTATGCATGGGTGTCCGACCTGTGTGCCAGTAGTTTAGACAGACAGCTCGGTGCATTCAACATGTCAATACCTCTCATAAATAAAAGTAGCGATGAAGTCAATCTCTCCTCCACTTTCAGCCAGGAGAGATAGACATGCATATTATTATTAATATTAGCTCTCTGTGTACAACCAAGGGCTGACTTTACGGAATTCAAAAGTACAATTTTTGTCTTTCATCATTTGGTCCGATATACTTGGATGTGTAGTGTCAGCGTTTGTTGCTGGCATGTCATCACTAAGTTTGTTTATCTTGCCAATGAAAAAGTCATTAAGGGTAGTTTGCAGTATTCATTGGCCTTTGTGATAAATGAGCCATCTGATTCAAAGAATGAAGGAGCCGAGTTGGCTTTTATTCCCAAAAATGTAATTTAAGGTGCCCCAAAGCTTTTTTACTATCATTCTTTATATACTTTATCTTTGTTTCATAGTGTAGTTTGTTTTTATTCAGTTTTCTTAATTTGCAGTACGTTTGCCAATCAGTTGGGCTGCCAGACTTAATTGCCATCTAGAGGCGAAAGAAACGCACACCTATTTAGGCGAGGTGCTGGCTAGTGGAGTAGAACACTTTAAATTAAAGGAGAGCCGTACACTCTAGGAGCTCTAGATGCAAACAATGCATAACCTAATGTCCAACGCTTCGACAGACAAGCTGTCTTCATCAGGTTCTAATGACAAACACTGTGGTGTGACTAGTTTGTTTCTATCAAAAGGCTGCACTGAAATCCAACAGTACCACAATCTCCTTATTGTCAAGAAAGGAATTAGAGACTAAGTATTCTTGATTCTCCTGAGTTCATGCACTGACATGATCGTAACAATCGACCACCCGTCTCTGTCTCTGTGCATCAAGCACCCGCACCATGTCATTACCTCGCTCTACACTGTCAGAGAGCAAATTGTCTCTATCTTGTGTGATGAATGGAGTGCCTGGGAAAATAACTGGACCATAGAATAGCTGTGTAGCATCTTAAGGCTAGATTTCAGATATGGGAATGTGCATCCCAAATGACACCCAATTCCCTACATAGTGGCCTATGGACCAGGGCCCATAGTAGTGCACTACATAGGGAATAATGTGTGATTTGGGATGTAACTGATATCAATATGTGACTCAGATCAAAATGTCTTAAGGGGAGAATCCAAGTTTCAGTCAGTATCCCAACTCATGCTGTAATAAATGTTTTGGGTCCAACAAATTGACTTTATATCAGTTTAAAAACGTCCATCTTCCCTGAGAGCTATTCTGTTTCTGTCCTGCTCTCGACTCAGACTCCCTAATCTTTACCCCTAAAAGAACTTTCTCTATTTTCTCAGCCCTCTTTTTCACACTCCGGAACTGATTGAGTAGTATACTAAAGTACATGTGACCTCAGAAGTAGAAGTCTGAAGCTTTCTGTCTTTGATCCTTTTTGCCAACTGACCATGTATCTCTCCATTTACTTATCTTCCCATGCTGTCCATTCCATCAGACGTGTGTCTTCACAATGCACCTGGTTCAGCTGAAATCAAAGCTCTGTTGAAAGGCTTCGCCTTGACAATATCATCTGGCTTTTCAGACTCCTAAATTGTTCAGGCAAATGTAGTGTAGACCTGGCTGCACTCTTCTGAGTTGAGAGTTAGTATGCGTCCCAAAGGGCACATGATCCCCTACATAGTGCACTACTTTTGACCAGAACCCTATGGGCCCTAGTCAAGAATACTCAACTATATAGAGAATAGGGTGCCATTTGGGACAAAGCCGTAGTGTGTAGAGTTGGCTGCACTCGGCTGAGATGAGTCTGAGAGCCTTATGAAGCATCAGCCAAAGCCGTTGACTCAGTTTCTTCAATGCATCCTTCTCTACCTCTTGTATTGAAAGGGTTTTGTTTGAAAGTCTGTATTCATAGAACCAGAGGCCTGTAATGGAAGTCTCTGTACTATTTATTGTATACACCAGTCCTGTGTGACTCACACCGTCTTTTACTGAATGTACTACAACAGGGCTTTCAACATAACTGAGAACTCTGAAAAATACCAAGTCAAATTATGATGTCAGTGATCTTCAGGTCGGAAATTCTGAGCTCTAGAAAGAGTATCGAGATTCCGAGTTGGATGACCGTTCAAAATGATTTTTCCCAGTCGGAGCTCGTTTTTTTTCGAGTTCCCAGTTGTCTTGAACACACTGAATTCGGAAGTCAGAGATTTCCGAGTTCCCAGTGCTTTTGAACACGGCATTAATGCTCAGAGGGAGGAACCAAAACTCCTCTGTAGTTACGTGGGAATGCATTCGGTCACATGACAGCGCGATAGTTGTTCGATTTCACTTACTGACTTGTCAACTGAGCCAGGATCACAGTCAAACGGATTGGGAAGTAGGTCCCAAAGTGCTCTTCCGAGCATTGGAGGTGAGCAGTCATCACTCGTGTGGGACACTTACTGATGCTGTTTTCTGTTCGAAACATGCACAGCCGAGGGAAGGGGGCACAGTTCTCTTTTGAAAGATTCTCTCTCCACTGACTCGTTCACTCCTCTGTAGAATGTTTTTGTATTTCCCCTGCATGCTTGCGTTCAGTTCGTTCAGTTTCCCAATGTTACATAGGCAAGGAGACACATTTTCTTTTCATTACACAGAAAGTCAACCAAGTCCATTTTTTTTTTACATCCATTGTGAATAACAAAAGTTCCTCTCTCAATGTGAAAAATCTTTCCAACAATCCCCCTCGATAACCACCGAGCCTTGGTGTGAAATAGAACACTGTCATGCTCTCCGCATAGTTTTGCGAACAGACGTGCGCTCGGTTGTGGTTTGATGTAGTTTACATTGGAAGTTACCTGCTGCAGTATATCTCAGAGTTCTGTGCTCAGCTCTTTTGTTGCTCTCGGTGTATCCATTCTAGCTCAGTGAGTATATTATACAATGCCTCCATATGGCAGAAGGAGACACATTCACAGCTAGAGTGCAGAGGCCTGCCTGCCATCCCGCCATCGATGGAGCACCATTTGTGCAAAGGCACACCATTCGATCCCATAGAATGTGTTTTTCGTCAATATAGCCACGCAGCACACTGAACATCCCCTGTGCCGTTTCATGCTCTAATGTATTGTTCCATTTTGGAGTCACTTTTAAGAGTATGTTTCTAAACAATTCTACATTAATGTGGATGCTACCATGATTACAGATAGTCCTGAATGAATTATGAATAATGATGAGTGAGAAAGTTACAGATGCACAAACATCATACCCTCCCAAAAATGCTAACCTCCCCTGTTATTGTAATGGTGAGATGTTAGCATGTCTTGGAGGTATGCTAACCTCCCCTGTTATTGTAAGGGTGAGATGTTAGCATGTCTTGGGGGTATGCTAACCTCTCCTGTTATTGTTAGGGTGAGATGTTAGCATGTCTTGGGGGTATGCTAACCTTCCCTGTTATTGTCAGGGTGAGATGTTAGCATGTCTTGGGGGTATGCTAACCTCCCCTGTCATTATAAGGGTGAGATGTTAGCATGCCTTGGGGGTATGCTAACCTCCCCTGTTATTGTAAGGGTGAGATGTTAGCATGTCTTGGGGGTATGCTAACCTCCCCTGTTATTATAAGGGTGAGATGTTAGCATGCCTTGGGGGTATGCTAACCTCCCCTGTCATTATAAGGGTGAGATGTTAGCATGTCTTGGGGGTATGCTAACCTCCCCTGTCATTATAAGGGTGAGATGTTAGCATGCCTTGGGGGTATGCTAACCTCCCCTGTTATTGTAAGGGTGAGATGTTATCATGTCTTGGGGGTACGCTAACCTCCCCTGTCATTATAAGGGTGAGATGTTAGCATGTCTTGGGGGTATGCTAACCTCCCCTGTTATTGTAAGGGTGAGATGTTAGCATGTCTTGGGGGTATGCTAACCTCCCCTGTCATTATAAGGGTGAGATGTTAGCATGCCTTGGGGGTATGCTAACCTCCCCTGTCATTATAAGGGTGAGATGTTAGCATGCCTTGGGGGTATGCTAACCTCCCCTGTTATTGTAAGGGTGAGATGTTAGCATGTCTTGGGGGTATGCTAACCTCCCCTGTTATTGTAAGGGTGAGATGTTAGCATGTCTTGGGGGTATGCTAACCTCCCCTGTTATTGTAAGGGTGAGATGTTATCATGTCATGGCGGTGTGATATTTGTGCGTGTGTTTTATTTTCCATGAAAACAAAAACAGAAAAATACACTTTCACATTTTGTGTCAATTGTTCATAAAAAAATGACATTTGAATTGCACTTTGTAACACAACCAAATGTGGAAAAAGGCAAGGGGTGTGAATACTTTCTGAAGGCAGTGTAGGTCTTGTTCATACTACAGCCACAATGCAGTAGTATTATCATTAAGGTATTGCTCATACTACAGCCACAATGCAGTAGTGTTGTCATTTAGGTCTTGTTCATACTACAGCCATAATGCAGTAGTGTTATCATGTAGGTCTTGTTCATACTGCAGCCATAATACAGTAGTGTTTTCATTTAGGTCTTGTTCATACTACAGCCATAATACAGTAGTGTTATCATGTAGGTCTTGTTCATATTACAGCCATAATACAGTAGTGTTATGTCTCTTTTCCAGTAACTGTTATTTCTCCGCCTTTTTCCAAGGGTCCACTATATCCATGCTGATGGTGTGTGTGTGTGTGTGTGTGTGTGTGTGTGTGTGTGTGTGTGTGTGTGTGTGTGTGTGTGTGTGTGTGTTTGTGTGTGTGTTTGTGTTTGTGCGCGCAAGTGTGTGTGTGATGGGCAGTGTTGGAGCATTACCAGCAGTTGAGCTGATTTGATGATGACCCTCCATACATAATGATTAGTCTACCTGGTTAGATTGATGATGTCCCTCCATACATAATGATTAGTCTACCTGGTTAGATTGATGATGTCCCTCCATACATAATGATTAGTCTACCTGGTTAGATTGATGATGTCCCTCCATACATAATGATTAGTCTACCTGGTTAGATTGATGATGTCCCTCCATCCAGGGTGATTAGTCTACCTGGTTAGATTGATGATGTCCCTCCATACATAATGATTAGTCTACCTGGTTAGATTGATGATGTCCCTCCATACATAATGATTAGTCTACCTGGTTAGATTGATGATGTCCCTCCATACATAATGATTAGTCTACCTGGTTAGATTGATGATGACCCTCCATACATAATGATTAGTCTACCTGGTTAGATTGATGATGTCCCTCCATACATAATGATTAGTCTACCTGGTTAGATTGATGATGGCCCTCCATCCAGGGTGATTAGTCTACCTGGTTAGATTGATGATGATCCTCCATACATAATGATTAGTCTACCTGGTTAGATTGATGATGTCCCCCCATCCAGGGTGATTAGTCTACCTGGTTAGATTGATGATGTCCCTCCATACATAATGATTAGTCTACCTGGTTAGATTGATGATGTCCCTCCATACATAATGATTAGTCTACCTGGTTAGATTGATGATGTCCCCCCATCCAGGGTGATTAGTCTACCTGGTTAGATTGATGATGTCCCTCCATACATAATGATTAGTCTACCTGGTTAGATTGATGATGATCCTCCATACATAATGATTAGTCTACCTGGTTAGATTGATGATGTCCCTCCATACATAATGATTAGTCTACCTGGTTAGATTGATGATGATCCTCCATACATAATGATTAGTCTACCTGGTTAGATTGATGATGTCCCTCCATACATAATGATTAGTCTACCTGGTTAGATTGATGTCCCTCCATCCAGGGTGATTAGTCTACCTGGTTAGATTGATGATGTCCCTCCATCCAGGGTGATTAGTCTACCTGGTTAGATTGATGATGATCCTCCATACATAATGATTAGTCTACCTGGTTAGATTAATGATGTCCCTCCATACATAATGATTAGTCTACCTGGTTAGATTGATGATGATCCTCCATCCAGGGTGATTAGTCTACCTGGTTAGATTGATGATGATCCTCCATCCAGGGTGATTAGTCTACCTGGTTAGATTGATGATGTCCCTCCATCCGGGGTGATTAGTCTACCTGGTTAGATTGATGATGTCCCTCCATACATAATGATTAGTCTACCTGGTTAGATTGATGATGGCCCTCCATCCAGGGTGATTAGTCTACCTGGTTAGATTGATGATGATCCTCCATACATAATGATTAGTCTACCTGGTTAGATTAATGATGTCCCTCCATACATAATGATTAGTCTACCTGGTTAGATTGATGATGATCCTCCATACATAATGATTAGTCTACCTGGTTAGATTGATGATGTCCCTCCATACATAATGATTAGTCTACCTGGTTAGATTGATGTCCCTCCATCCATAATGATTAGTCTACCTGGTTAGATTGATGATGATCCTCCATACATAATGATTAGTCTACCTGGTTAGATTGATGATGTCCCTCCATACCTGGTGTCCCAGGTCTAAATCAGTCCCTGATTCGAGGTTAATCACCCACCTGTTGTCCCAGGTCTAAATCAGTCCCTGGTTAGAGGGGAATCACCCACCTGTTGTCCCAGGTCTAAATTAGTCCCTGATTCGAGGGGAATCACCCACCTGGTGTCCCAGGTCAAAATCAGTCCCTGATTAGAGGGGAATCACCCACCTGGTGTCCCAGGTCTAAATCAGTCCCTGGTTAGAGGGGGAAAAGCAGTCAACCGTCCATGTTTGAATTTGAGGGGACCTGGCCTTAGGGTAGTGTTTTACACATATACTGTCAACAGATATATCTTATTTTTATAGTAAATAGGTTGTACATCGATGACATAGTACATTTAAGAGTTTATGTGACACACTGGCTAAGAATACAATATGTACAACATTCCACACATACCATTTCATATTAGACCATATAAATATACACTATTGTTTTTCTCATCATGTTTAAGCCTACCCTACCAGAAATGAACACATTGTTTGAGAATCTAACATGTTACATGGCATGTCAATTACTTTATAACCTGTTTCCAATACATATGACATTACAGCTGTTTTTGAAAGCAAATTGTGTTACAATAACATGTGTTATTGTGTAGTATTGTATCTCATAACACCTTTTTAACATGTACGTTCCCGGTAGGGTAAAATAGGAGGTTACGCTAGTTATGAGCGGTGTGGTACTGTACCCTTTGTGTCATCACTGTCAAGGCTCTGTGTACCTTGGGATGTGACAGTAGCAAGGAGAACCATGGGAGCTGGAGAGAACACACATTCTCTTCCAGGGAATTATGGGACGACAGAGCTTTCTCAGGCAGAGCTGTCACTCAAACCAATGGCTAAGGCACGTCCCGTACAATATGGAATGTCAACACAATGTATGTATCTGGCTGCTACTGCCACCAAGCCAAGCACTGGCTGCTCCTGGCTGCTACTGGCTGCTACTGCCACCAAGCCAATCACTGGCTGCTCCTGGCTACTACTGCCACCAAGCCAAGCACTGGCTGCTCCTAGCTGCTCTTGGCTGCTCCTGACTGCCCCTGGCTGCACCTGGCTGCTCCTGGCTACTACTGCCACCAAGCCAAGCACTGGCTGCTCCTGGCTGCTACTGCCACCAAGCCAAGCACTGGCTGCTCCTAGCTGCTCCTGGCTGCTCCTGACTGCTACTGGCTGCTCCTCGCTTCTCCTGGCTGCTACTGGCTGCTACTGGCTGCTACTGGCTGCTACTGGCTGCTACTGCCACCAAGCCAAGCACTGGCTGCTCCTGGCTGCTCCTGGCTGCTCCTGGCTGCTCCTGGCTGCTCCTGGCTACTACTGGCTGCTACTGGCTGCTACTGGCTGCTACTGCCACCAAGCCAAGCACTGGATCTGTCCCAAATGGTACCCTATTTCCTATTTTGTGCACTACTTTTGACCAGAGCCCATATTAGTACACTATATATATGGAATAGGGTGCCATTTGGGACACAACTAGTTACTGGTGGCTCTATCATAGAGCCCAGGGAGATGGTAGAGGTGGGATTCCCAAGGCACAAAGTGTTCGTTCTCAGTGCTCAGACACTCATTCCATCATCCACATGTAGAGAGAACACACATACACACAACACACACTCATTCTATCATCCCCGTCTGGAGCGATGTGATCACTGCTCATGTCTTGTGGCGTAGTCTCGGTAGAGATGAGCGGTCGTGGATATAATAAACCCTCAGGATTAATTGTAATAGTACTGAAGAGTCACGAGTGGATTTGATGGATGTTTCAATCAAAATATGACTGAAGTCTAGGTTTCTGAGGGCCTGAATTTGACTGGTTGTATTTCTCCCGGTAGTTTTTCTGTTCGTCACAGAGGTTTCACTTACTGATCTACAAAGGATGTATACATTAGATACTATAGTCCTCATTTGAAATGAGAATGTAGATTAATTGATTCATTTGATCTACACAACACTTTAGACTGCTCCCCTCTGAGTTCATTATATAAACCAGGGTAAAAAAAATAATACAACATGCAACCAATGAGATCTACTGTAGAATGCCATTTGCACCTGGTTACAAGACTCCCATTTAGTTCCATAATGGAATTTATCGCAGGTGTGAATGTCTGGATTTTTCGGCCTGATCCAAACACCACCATTAATACTTTAATATCTAGCAAATGACTGTGCGTACTGGGTCAACACCATCTGTACTGCTGGTCTACCAGCCAGGTAAACTAGATTCTGTAGTCCTAGAGCCTCATTTATCTATAACGCCAACACAGGGGGTTTTAATTGGGTAGATAAATGCCCAGAGAAAAGAAGAACCACCATGCACTTTATTATTACCTATTATTTATTAAATAATCCTGATTTATGTGGTCAACATAAAAGGATATAACCTCAAGCTAATTAGCCCCAATGGCTGTGGTCATTAATCTCAGAGGGACTTAATATACAGGCATTCAGGAACTCAGATTTACTATTTAAGGATTTGGTTTTAAGGATTTGGTCTTTCATTAGCTTTGTTTGAACTCAAGGTACAATGTAGACTGTAGTGTTGTTTTTCTTTTAGTTGGGATTAGGCCTAGGATACAGAGAGAGAAGGGGTGGGGTGCTAAACAAAGTATGACGTTTGATCTCTGTTTCTCTGTACAAATTCCAACATATAGTGTCAATCAAAATTCTCATTAATTTTGATTTCAGTTACAGTTCATTTATGTATGAAACCCTCACATTCACAAAGTAGGGATGTTGTTAGCATAACTCAATGTACATGGTTGCTTCCTTTCAAAATGGCTTATTTCCTATAGGACTAGTATTTTTATTTAGGAGCCGAGCAGAGGAAATAGTTTACTGTATGGAGCAAAGCAGCAGCACCAACACAGCAGCAGTTAAAATACCAAATTATTACCTCTGACAGGCAGGCAGGAAGAGGAGAGAGAGAGGAAGAGCCTCTATCCCAGGCTGCCTTCCTGCTTGCCTTCAGAAGTGCCACAAAGCATCCATGCTGATCTGCTTATCCATCCTATCCCTCCCTTACCCCCCTAATGAAAACCATCCTATCCCTCCCTCACCCCCCTAATGAACACCATCCTATCCCTCCCTCACCCACTAATGAACACCATCCTATCCCTCCCTCACCCCCCTAATGAACACCATCCTATCCCTCCCTTACCCCCCTAATGAAAACCATCCTATCCCTCCCTCACCCACTAATGAACACCATCCTATCCCTCCCTCACCCACTAATGAACACCATCCTATCCCTCCCTTACCCCCCTAATGAAAACCATCCTATCCCTCCCTCACCCCCCTAATGAACACCATCCTATCCCTCCCTCACCCCCCTAATGAACACCATCCTATCCCTCCCTTACCCCCCTAATGCACACCATCCTATCCCTCCCTCACCCCCTTAATGAACACCATCCTATCCCTCCCTTACCCCCCTAATGAACACCATCCTATCCCTCCCTTACCCCCCTAATGCACACCATCCTATCTCTCCCTCACCCACTAATGAACACCATCCTATCCCTCCCTTACCCCCTAATGAAAACCATCCTATCCCTCCCTCGCCCCCCTAATGAACACCATCCTATCCCTCCCTCACCCCCCTAATGAACACCATCCTATCCCTCCCTTACCCCCCTAATGCACACCATCCTATCCCTCCCTTACCCCCCTAATGCACACCATCCTATCCCTCCCTCACCCCCTTAATGAACACCATCCTATCCCTCCCTTACCCCCCTAATGAAAACCATCCTATCCCTCCCTCACCCCCCTAATGAACACCATCCTATCCCTCCCTCACCCCCCTAATGAACACCATCCTATCCCTCCCTTACCCCCCTAATGCACACCATCCTATCCCTCCCTCACCCCCTTAATGAACACCATCCTATCCCTCCCTTACCCCCCTAATGAAAACCATCCTATCCCTCCCTCACCCACTAATGAACACCATCCTATCCCTCCCTTACCCCCCTGATGAAAACCATCCTATCCCTCCCTCACCCCCTTAATGAACACCATCCTATCCCTCCCTCACCCTCATAATGAACACCATCCTATCCCTCCCTCACCCCCTAATGAACACCATCCTATCCCTCCCTCATCCTCCTAATGAACACCATCCTATCCCTCCCTCACCCCTCACCCCCTAATGAACACCATCCTATCCCTCCCTCATCCTCCTAATTAACACCATCCTATTCATCCCTCATCCTCCTAATGAACACCATCCTATTCCTCCCTCACTCTCATAATGAACACCATCCTATCCCTCCCTCACCCCCCTAATGAACATCATCCTATCCCTCACTCAGCCCCCTAATGAACACCATCCTATCCCTCCCTCACCCCCCTAATGAACACCATCCTCTCCCTAACTCTTCCCTCCACCCCGACTCTCCCTAACTCTCCCCTCCACCAGCGACTCTCCCTAACTCTCCCCACCACCCCCAACTCTACCTAACTCTCCCCACCACCCCTGACTCTCCCTAACTCTTCCCACCACCCCTAACTCTACTTAACTCTCCCCACCACCCCTAACTCTACTTAACTCTCCCCACCACCCCTGACTCTCCCCTCCACCCCTGACTCTCCCCTCCACCCCTGACTCTCCCTAACTCTCCCCTCCACCAGCGACTCTCCCTAACTCTCCCCACCACCCCCAACTCCACTTAACTCTCCCCTCCATCCCCAACTCCCCACCTATATACTCAACTCTAACTCTCCCCACCACCCCCGACTCTCCCTAACTCTCCCCACCACCCCCGACTCTCCCTAACTCTCCCCACCACCCCCGACTCTCCCTAACTCTCCCCACCACCCCCGACTCTCCCTAACTCTCCCCACCACCCCTGACCATCCATAACTCTCCCCACCACCCCTGACTCTCCCTAACTCTCCCCACCACCCCTAACTCTCCCCACCACCCCTGACTCTCCCTAACTCTCCCCACCACCCCTGACCATCCATAACTCTCCCCATAACCCCTAACTCTCCCCACCACCCCTGACTCTCCATAACTCTCCCCACCACCCCTAACTCTCCCCACCACCCCTAACTCTCCCCACCATCCATAACTCTCCCCACAACCCCTAACTCTCCCCACCACCCCTAACTCTACCTAACTCTCCCCACCACCCCTGACTCTCCATAACTCTCCCCACCACCCCTAACTCTCCCCACCATCCATAACTCTCCCCACAACCCCTAACTCTTCCCACCACCCCTAACTCTACCTAACTCTCCCCACCACCCCTGACTCTCCCTAACTCTCCCCACCACCCCTAACTCTCCCCACCACCCCTGACTCTCCCCTCCACCCGAGACTCTCCCTAACTCTCCCCTCCACCCCTGACTCTCCCTAACTCTCCCCTCCACCCCTGACTCTCCCTAACTCTCCCCTCCACCAGCGACTCTCCCTAACTCTCCCCACCACCCCCAACTCCACTTAACTCTCCCCTCCATCCCCAACTCCCCACCTATATACTCAACTCTAACTCTCCCCACCACCCCCGACTCTCCCTAACTCTCCCCACCACCCCCGACTCTCCCTAACTCTCCCCACCACCCCCGACTCTCCCTAACTCTCCCCACCACCCCCGACTCTCCCTAACTCTCCCCACCACCCCTGACCATCCATAACTCTCCCCACCACCTCTGACTCTCCCTAACTCTCCCCACCACCCCTAACTCTCCCCACCACCCCTGACTCTCCCTAACTCTCCCCACCACCCCTGACCATCCATAACTCTCCCCATAACCCCTAACTCTCCCCACCACCCCTGACTCTCCATAACTCTCCCCACCACCCCTAACTCTCCCCACCACCCCTAACTCTCCCCACCATCCATAACTCTCCCCACAACCCCTAACTCTCCCCACCACCCCTAACTCTACCTAACTCTCCCCACCACCCCTGACTCTCCATAACTCTCCCCACCACCCCTAACTCTCCCCACCATCCATAACTCTCCCCACAACCCCTAACTCTTCCCACCACCCCTAACTCTACCTAACTCTCCCCACCACCCCTGACTCTCCCTAACTCTCCCCACCACCCCTAACTCTCCCCACCACCCCTGACTCTCCCCTCCACCCGAGACTCTCCCTAACTCTCCCCACCACCCCTGACTCGCCCTAGCTCTCTGCACCACCCCAGACTCTCCGTAATTCTCCCCATAACCCCTCTCCCTATCCCCTCACCAACCCTCAGACCTCCAATCTGTCTGTGCCGCTGCAGTATTATTAGACGTGTCCACTCCTCTGAGAGGGGAAACTGAGAGGGCTGAGGGGCTGGCAGATGAGAGATTCTACAGGGGCTACTAGTTCCATTAAAATGGACATTCTACTTCCACTCCTTCCATTCACCAGGGCCTTTGTTATCATGGAGCTTGACGTTCGCTGCCTCGCAAGCTGGCCTCTCAGGATGTAGTGAGGCTTACTGATCCATGACCAGCTCATCTATCTTTCAGGATTCCAGGGAACGAGCTGTGAAATTGACACCGACGAGTGTATCTCAGGCCCATGCCAGAACCAGGGCCACTGTCTTGACCGGGTCAACAGCTACAGGTAAAAGGGGAACCGCGAGGCACCTTATATACAGTCTGCATACCAAATGGCCCTCTGTTTCCGAACCCTATATGATCCGACCGAATGTAGTGCGCTATATAGGCAACAGGGTGGCATTTGGTACACTTCCATTCATTTTTCAACCCAGAGATACTCACTCAAACAAACAAAGATGAAAATTGCTGTCAGGTTATATGAATTATGGATTATAAACACATACCAGATGATTGATGATTTGATCAATTACCCACAATACCTGCTCCCATTTAGCACTAATTGCGCTCATGCTAATGAGTGCAATTAATTCCAAGGTGACAATTATCGAATATGGTGAAATTGAGACAAGTAGATAGTGATCTCCACAGTCTTAAGATGGTGGTTCCCTTATGATGACTCCGGAAGTAGAATGAACACGATTATATTTACCGCCTCTGAACATAGTTTAAATATATTGATAGTACGGTCACTGTACCTTTAAGCAATAAGGCCCGAGGGGGGTGTGGTATATGGCCAATATACCACGGCTAAGGGCTGTTCTTTTATGCACGAAGCAACGCGGAGTGCCTGGACACGGCCCTTAGCCGTGGTATATTGGCCATATATCACAAACCCCTGAGGTGCCTTATTGCTATTTTAAACTGCTTACCAACGTAATTAGAGCAGGACAAATAAGTGTTTTGTCATAACCGTGGAATACGGTCTGATATATACCATGGCTGTCAACCAATCAGCATTCAGGGCTCGAACCACCCAGTTTATAATATAATATATATACTACATTATGTGCTCTGTACGTTATAAGCGCATATAATGTATTTATATTTCAGATGTGTGTGAATAGTGTGATTCTGTTACACTATGCTAAGCATGACCCTGTGATATGGTTAAATGAATTGTTAAATGAACAAAGGCTCATGCCATATTTCCATAAACACTATGCAAAAATAATGCGGCTTCTTAACACGCCCTTTGGAGTGGAAATGAGGTCAGTTCAATGAGGAACCGTCTCCCCTTTTTAACAGGACTGTTTATGTGAATCCTTCTTTACAGCTTAGTTTAACGTTTAGTTCAGCAGTCACAAACTAAAAGGTCCCGATCAATCGAGATCCGAAGTGTAATTAATATCAGATAAAGTCCTCTTCATTGATCTGTTATTTCATCCTTTTTTCCTTCCTCACACGTGCCACTACGAGTAAACAAATTGATTTTCTATTTTGTATGCAAGAGAGGAGATCAATATTAATGATTGCCTTTGTTTTCAGCTGTGACTGTGAGCCTGGGTTTTCTGGCCGACACTGTGAGGAAGACATCAACGAGTGTGCCTCCAGACCCTGCCAAAATGGAGGCGTTTGCCAAGACCAGGTTAACAGGTTGGTACCTACAGTACCAGGACAATATTCACTTTAATATTTACCTTACCCCGTTACCTTACCTGGTCATTTAAGCTATCACTAAATGAATCATTGAAGCCTTAGCTAGCTAGCTAACACCGTCTTTATCTCATTTGTTTACCTGTATCCCAAATGGAACCCTATCCCCTGTATATCCCCTGTATTGTGCACTATAAGCCCTATGGGCCCTGGTCAAAAGTAGTGCACTATAGACGGAATAAGGTTACATTTGGAACGCATCCTATCTCTCTGAAGTATTTGTTTTTGAACAAAACAAGTTTAAAATGAGCCCCATGAGGTAGCTATGTTAAACCTAGCGGGGTTATTCTTCGAAGCGGTCCGGCTTGCATCCCAAATGGCACCCTATTCCCTACATAGTACACTACTTTTGACCATTACAGGGTGAAGTGCACTGTGTAATGCATCATTTGGGATGCAGCAGCAGTCTTATATAACAGGCCTTTCTTCATCCTTGACATAGTTAAGCTGCCATACTAAAGACAGCAGAGTGCATTCAGCAGGAACACATCATGACTCTAGATTGGGTTTCCTTTCCTCCACGGGGTAGTCTTCTTCTTCTCGAGGTAGCTCTCTCTCTCTCTCTCTTTCTCTCTCTCTCCACTCTTCTCTCTTTGTCTTTCTCCTTCACTTTCTCCCTCTTTCTCTCTCTCTCTCTCTCTCTCTCTCTCTCTCTCTCTCTCTCTCTCTCTCTCTCTTTCTCTCTCTCTCTCTATTCAGCCCCCCTCTCACCTTCTCTCTCTCTATCTTTCTCTCTCCACCCTTCATCTTTCTCCTTTTCTTTCTCCCTCTCTCTCTCCTCCTCTCTCTCTCTCTCTCTCTCTCTCCCTCTCTCGCTCTCTCTCTCTCTCTCTCTCTTTCTCTCTCTTCACCCCCCTCTTGCTCTCTCTCTCCACCCCTCTCCCTTTCTTCTTCTCGTTCTCCCTCTCTCTCTACCTCTCTCTTTCCTCTCTCTCTCTCTCTTCACCCCCCCCTCTTGCTCTCTCTCTCGCTCTCTCTCTTCACCCCCCTCTTGCTCTCTCTCCCTCTCTCTCTCTCTTCACCCTCTCTCTCTCCCTCCACTGTCTTTAATGGGAGTCCTGGGGCTTGTAGTAGGAGGCTGTAGTCCGACAGATGGGCAGAGAAGTCCCAGGGCCAATTTAAGTCCTAAATGGTTTGTCTCCAGTTTGTCTCCTGTCATGATACCTGCTCCCATGGCGACCCAGCATGCACTGCTCATAGCGATCCCCTGACTTGGCAGTTCTGGGAGTTCAGTTAAGGTGTGTCCACCCCCCTGTAATGACTCTCTGGTGAAAGCAGACCCTGGATGCATCCCACATGGCCCCCCACTCCCTTTATAGTCAGTAGAGTCCAGACAATCTGTTCCTCTATTTACTCTGCTGCTCAAACCATCCATTTACTGTACATGGAAATCTGTCTGTATAGGGTACATTAAGAGTGTTGTCCCCTATAGCAGTGAGCTGTAGTGGTGTCCCCTATAGCAGTGAGCTGTAGTGTTGTCCCCTACAGCAGTGAGCTGTAGTGGTGTCCCCTATAGCAGTGAGCTGTAGCGTTGTCCCCTATAGCAGTGATCTGTAGTGCTGTCCCCTATAGCAGTGAGCTGTAGTGGTGTCCCCTATAGCAGTGAGCTGTAGTGTTGTCCCCTACAGCAGTGATCTTTAGTGGTCTCCTATAGCAGTGAGCTGTAGTGGTGTCCCCTATAGCAGTGAGCTGTAGTGTTGTCCCCTGTAGCAGTGAGCTGCAGTGGTGTTCTCTATAGAGCTGTAGTGTTGTCCCCTATAGCAGTGAGCTGTAGTGCTGCCCCCTATAGCAGTGATCTGTAGTGTTGTACCCTATAGCAGTGATCTGTAGTGTTGTCCCCTATAGCAGTGATCTGTAGTGTTGTCCCCTATAGCAGTGAGCTGTAGTGGTGTCCCCTATAGCAGTGAGCTGTAGTGGTGTCCCCTATAGCAGTGAGCTGTAGTGGTGTCCCCTATAGCAGTGAGCTGTAGTGTTGTCCCCTATAGCAGTGAGCTGCAGTGGTGTTCCCTATAGAGCTGTAGTGTTGTCCCCTATAGCAGTGAGCTGTAGTGCTGTCCCCTATAGCAGTGATCTGTAGTGTTGTCCCCTATAGCAGTGATCTGTAGTGTTGTCCCCTATAGCAGTGAGCTGTAGTGTTGTCCCCTATAGAAGTGATCTGTAGTGTTGTCCCCTATAGCAGTGATCTGTAGTGTTGTCCCCTATAGCAGTGATCTGTAGTGTTGTCCCCAATAGCAGTGATCTGTAATCGTGTCCCCTATAGCAGTGAGCTGTAGTGTTGTCCCCTATAGCAGTGAGCTGTAGTGTTGTCCCCTATAGCAGTGAGCTGTAGTGTTGTCCCATATAGCAGTGAGCTGTAGTGTTGTCCCCTATAGCAGTGAGCTGTAGTGTTGTCCCCTACAGCAGTGAGCTGTAGTGGTGTCCCCTATAGCAGTGAGCTGTAGTGTTGTCCCCTATAGCAGTGAGCTGTAGTGTTGTCCCCTATAGCAGTGAGCTGTAGTGTTGTCCCCTGTAGCAGTGAGATCCAGCATCTCATTGTACTGTTGTTGTGGTGGTTGGTTTAAGGAGCTGATGATGGAAGGTTTATAATGCATTCTAAGTGCAGAAGTAAGGGCTTCCTGTAAAGCTGCTGTCATTTAATGACATGCTGTTTGTTCCCTGTTAGGGCCTAAAGTCATAGGAGGATAGATGGAGAAAACAGGCATCAAGTCATAGGAGGATAGATGGAGAAAACAGGCATCAAGTCATAGGAGGATAGATGAAGAAAACAGGCATAAAGTCATAGGAGGATAGATGGAGAAAACAGGTATCAAGTCATAGGAGGATAGATGGAGAAAACAGGCATCAAGTCATAGGAGGATAGATGGAGAAAACAGGGATCAAGTCATAGGAGGATAGATGAAGAAAACAGGCATAAAATCATAGGAGGATAGATGGAGAAAACAGGGATCAAGTCATAGGAGGATAGATGAAGAAAACAGGCATAAAATCATAGGAGGATAGATGGAGAAAACAGGCATCAAGTCATAGGAGGATAGATGAAGAAAACAGGCATAAAATCATAGGAGGATAGATGGAGAAAACAGGCATAAAGTAGATGGAGAAAGGAGGGTAGATGGAGAAAACATCAAAGGAATTGGCAGTGTTCTCTACTATCAATAATGCCAATATGAAAACAACTGTAACATTTCAAATGGACAGGAGGGCACTTCATACAGAATGACTTAGGATACTACATCACTTATATCAATTATACACACTCTTCACTTGAGTGCTACATTAAGAAATCTTCTCTAGCCATTTTGGGTAAGTGTTTGGTCACCCTATGGGTGTTGTGTTTGGTCACCCTATGGGTGTTGTGTTTGGTAATCCTATGGGTGTTGTGTTTGGTCATCCTATGGGTGTTGTGATTGGTCATCCTATGGGTGTTGTGTTTGGTCATCCTATGGGTGTTGTGTTTGGTCACCCTATGGGTGTTGTGTTTGGTCATCCTATGGGTGTTGTGTTTGGTCACCCTATGGGTGTTGTGATTGGTCATCCTATGGGTGTTGTGTTTGGTCATCCTATGGGTGTTGTGATTGGTCATCCTATGGGTGTTGTGTTTGGTCATCCTATGGGTGTTGTGTTTGGTCATCCTATGGGTGTTGTGATTGGTCATCCTATGGGTGTTGTGTTCCTGTGAATACAGTTAAATACAGTAGTATAATATTGTCCTTCCACCTCTAAATGTTGTTGTTCTTTTTAATACTGCCTGAACTATTCAGCTTCCTATAATCATTGTCATCCCATCACTAATAGTTGTTCTTGTTACTGTCTAGGTTCCACTGTAATTGCCCAGCTGGATATTTTGGCACCCTGTGTGACCTGGATATTAATGAGTGTGAAGTTTCACCTTGCCTTCACGAGGCCGTCTGTATCAACAAACCTGGAGGCTTCAAGTGTGTCTGTCGCCCTGGAAACGCAGGTAAAGGTTATTTCATTTTAACCCATTTTAACCCAAATTCTAAAAGCTACTTTCCCCGTTAGGGCCACCGTAGGACTCCTTTACCCCTCGGTGACAAAGAGATCAATGTGAGAGGGCTACAGCTTATCAGGACCGTGGGGGGTCTAGATGGCTGCTTCATTATATCAGGACCATGGTGGGTCTAGCTGGCTGATTCATGATATCAGGACCGTGGTGTGTCTAGATGGCTGCTTCATGATATCAGGACCATGGGGGGTCTAGATGTCTGCTTCATTATATCAGGACCGTGGTGTGTCTAGCTGGCTGCTTCATTATATCAGGACCATGGGGGGTCTAGATGGCTGCTTCATTATATCAGGACCATGGGGGGTCTAGATGGCTGCTTCATGATATCAGGACCATGGGGGGTCTAGCTGGCTGCTTCATTATATCAGGACTGTGGGGGGTCTAGATGGTTGCTTCATTATATCAGGACCATAGTGGGTCTAGATGGCTGCTTCATTATATCAGGACCATGGGGGGTCTAGATGGCTGCTTCATGATATCAGGACCATAGTGGGTCTAGATGGCTGCTTCATTATATCAGGACCATGGGGGGTCTAGATGGCTGCTTCATGATATCAGGACCATAGTGGGTCTAGATGGCTGCTACATTATATCAGGACCATGGGGGGTCTAGATGGCTGCTTCATGATATCAGGACCATAGTGGGTCTAGATGGCTGCTTCATGATATCAGGACCATGGTGGGTCTAGATGGCTGCTTCATGAAATCAGGACCATGGGGGGTCTAGCTGGCTGCTTCATGAAATCAGGACCATGGGGGGTCTAGCTGGCTGATTCATGATATCAAGACCATGGTGGGTCTAGATGGCTGCTTCATGATATCAGGACCATGGTGGGTCTAGCTGGCTGCTTTGTGATATCAGGACCATGGTGGGTCTAGATGGCTTGCTTCATGATATCAGGACCATAGTGGGTCTAGAAGGCTGCTTCATGATATCAGGACAATAGTGTGTCTAGATGGCTGCTTCATGATATCAGGACAGTGGTGGGTCTAGATGGCTGCTTCATGATATCAGGACCGTATTGGGTCTAGCTGGCTGCTTCATGATATCAGGGCCATAGAAGGTCTAACTTGCTGCTTCATGATATCAGGACTGTGGTGGGTCTAGATGGCTGCTTCATTATATCAGGACCATGGTGGGTCTAGCTGGATGCTTCATGATATCAGGACGATTGTGGGTCTAGATGGCTACTTCATGCTATCAGGACTGTGGTGGGTCTAGATGGCTGCTTCATGATATCAGGACCATGGTGGGTCTAGCTGGCTGCTTTATGATATCAGGACCATGGTGGGTCTAGCTGGCTGCTTCATGATATCAGGACCGTATTGGGTCTAGCTGGCTGCTTCATGATATCAGGGCCATAGAAGGTCTAACTTGCTGCTTCATGATATCAGGACTGTGGTGGGTCTAGATGGCTGCTTCATGATATCAGGACCATGGTGAGTCTAGATGGCTGCTTCATGATATCAGGACCATGGTGGGTCTACTTGGCTGCTTCATGATATCAGGACCATGGTGGGTCTACTTGGCTGCTTCATGATATCAGGACCATAGTGGGTCTAGCTGGCTGCTTCATGATATCAGGAACATGGTGGGTCTAGATGGCTGCTTCATGATATCAGGACTGTGGTGGGACTAGCTGGCTGCTTCATGATATCAGGACTGTGGTGGGACTAGCTGGCTGCTTCATGATATCAGGACTGTGGTGGGACTAGCTGGCTGCTTCATGATATCAGGACTGTGGTGGGACTAGCTGGCTGCTTCATGATATCAGGACTGTGGTGGGACTAGCTGGCTGCTTCGTGATATCAGGACTGTGGTGGGACTAGCTGGCTGCTTCGTGATATCAGGACTGTGGTGGGACTAGCTGGCTGCTTCATGATATCAGGACTGTGGTTGGACTAGCTGGCTGCTTCATTATATCAGGACCAGGGTGGGTCTAGATGGCTGCTTCGTGATATCAGGACTGTGGTGGGACTAGCTGGCTGCTTCATGATATCAGGACTGTGGTGGGACTAGCTGGCTGCTTCATTATATCAGGACCAGGGTGGGTCTAGATGGCTGCTTCATGATATCAGGACTGTGGTTGGACTAGCTGGCTGCTTCGTGATTGTCTGATGCTGGAACTGGCTAAAACAAACCTTAAAGAGAAACTGTCTGCAACACAATGGGTGATCATTTTAATTAATCGTATTGTACACACAGCACAGTTCCCTTTGATATGATGTTTCAAGAGTGGTAACAGGAGATACATCCACAGTACTTGTTTTAATCTAAAGGTAATCTGTCTTCAACTGTGTCTACATTCTGTTGGGCTGTTATTTCATTAGGCTCTTTAGTTTCACCACTACATTCTGTTATTTCATTAGGACTCTTTAGTTTCACCACTACATTCTGTTGGTCTGTTATTTCATTAGGGCTCTTTAGTTTCAGCACTACATTCTGTTGGTCTGTTATTTCATTAGGCTCTTTAGTTTCACCACTACATTCTGTTGGTCTGTTATTTCATTAGGCTCTTTAGTTTCACCACTACATTCTGTTGGTCTGTTGTTTCATTAGGCTCTTTAGTTTCACCACTACATTCTGTTATTTCATTAGGCTCTTTAGTTTCACCACTACATTCTGTTGGTCTGTTGTTTCATTAGGCTCTTTAGTTTCACCACTACATTCTGTTATTTCATTAGGCTCTTTAGTTTCACCACTACATTCTGTTATTTCATTAGGCTCTTTAATTTCACCACTACATTCTGTTGGTCTGTTGTTTCATTATGCTCTTTAGTTTCACCACTACATTCTGTTGGTCTGTTGTTTCATTAGGGCTCTTTAGTTTCACCACTACATTCTGTTGTTTCATTAGGGCTCTTTAGTTTCACCACTACATTCTGTTGTTTCATTAGGGCTCTTTAGTTTCACCACTACATTCTGTTGTTTCATTAGGGCTCTTTAATTTCACCACTACATTCTGTTGGTCTGTTGTTTCATTAGGGCTCTTTAGTTTCACCACTACATTCTGTTGTTTCATTAGGGCTCTTTAATTTCACCACTACATTCTGTTGGTCTGTTGTTTCATTAGGCTCTTTAGTTTCACCACTACATTCTGTTATTTCATTAGGGCTCTTTAGTTTCACCACTACATTCTGTTGTTTCATTAGGGCTCTTTAGTTTCACCACTACATTCTGTTATTTCATTAGGGCTCTTTAGTTTCACCACTACATTCTGTTGTTTCATTAGGGCTCTTTAGTTTCACCACTACATTCTGTTGTTTCATTAGGGCTCTTTAGTTTCACCACTACATTCTGTTGTTTCATTAGGGCTCTTTAGTTTCACCACTACATTCTGTTGTTTCATTAGGGCTCTTTAATTTCACCACTACATTCTGTTGGTCTGTTGTTTCATTAGGGCTCTTTAGTTTCACCACTACATTCTGTTGTTTCATTAGGGCTCTTTAATTTCACCACTACATTCTGTTGGTCTGTTATTTCATTAGGGCTCTTTAATTTCACCACTACATTCTGTTGGTCTGTTATTTCATTAGGCTCTTTAAGTCACCACTACATTCTGTTGGTCTGTTGTTTCATTAGGGCTCTTTAATTTCACCACTACATTCTGTTATTTCATTAGGGCTCTTTAATTTCACCACTACATTCTGTTATTTCATTAGGGCTCTTTAAGTCACCACTACATTCTGTTGGTCTGTTGTTTCATTAGGGCTCTTTAATTTCACCACTACATTCTGTTGTTTCATTAGGGCTCTTTAATTTCACCACACTATTGTTGTTTTACTCCGCTACCATCCATTTAGGACATGTTTTACACACAAGACACCTATATTGAGCTTTTTTTGTTGTTGTTAGAGGACCAATCTAATCCTGCTTCCTGTCAGCTGGTTGGAAGATTAATTTCATTTGTCTTCTTCACTGTATCATCAATTTATCCTTTTCCAGTGGAAACAGGGGAGGGTGGAGGGGGGAACTCTCGGAGGTATTGCCACTCTGGAGAGCAACAGAAGAGCCTGACACGCATGGCCCAATTCCCAACTGAAGATGCTTTTTTTATTCTTAGACCCCTATGCGCTCAGCCTCGGCTGCTTCCCAAATAACACTGTATTCCCTGTACGGTGCACTACTTTTGACCAGGGCCTTGGTCCAAAGTATTACACTATATAGGGAATAGGGTGCCATTTTGGATGCAACCATTGTACAAGTCATTACTTTCTCCCCTTCCCTCTAAGCTGGTCTGAGGAAACAGATAGTGTCTGCCCCAGGGAGCAGGGCCAGAGGATATATTTTGGATTGGTTCAACCAACCGACTTCAGCTTCCAAAGAAATATTTGCTCTAATAAGACATGTAACATAACTTTTTCAAGAGAAGAGAGGGAACAAAAAAAGTGTGTGTGTAAAAAAAGAGAGAAAAGAGGAAAGAATGGAAGAAAAATAGGAGATGAAAGAGTGGAAGGAAAACGAGAAGGATTTGGCAAAACGTTAATATGGCTTCGGTCTAGTGGTTGAATTGGCTGCTCGGGGGCTTGATCTAGGCACATAATGATTTGTAAATTGAAAATGTGTTTTTATGCAGCTGCTATAGTGTGTCATCTGCTCCCGCCAGTGAAATACTGTAACTCATTGTGTCACTTTGATGCTATTATCAAATTTATTCTCATATTGCTTCGCTTCATCCATCAGGGAAGGCAAAGCCCCTCTCCAAATGGGATGTCAACATTCATTCCAACTCGTTTCAATGGTTGACATGAAAATATAGTCATCAGGTGTTATAGCGAGGGGCTTTTACATTCATTTGAATACAGATTTATGGGAGAATAAATGGTGGAGTTTTCAGAATACATGCAAGCGTCAGAAATGTGTTGATGTAATGAATTTTGTTATCAGTAGGAAATTGCACATATGAGCAATATCATGCTCAAACTAAAACACATTTGGAATCTTATTTAGGTGAATCATCTACAGTGTGAGAAATATGCAACAAGGGATCTTAGATTTGGTATGCTATTTGTTTTATTTTGTCAAAAGGTAAAAAGTGAATTTCTGTCACATAAAACTAATACAGAAGTCTGATTTAAAACACTATTCAAGGTCTGGTTGGTAATTATGGCCCCATGCAATCCCCAAAACATTCCTGCATGGAATATTTTACCACCAGCACTGATGAAATTGTTATTTGGTTGTGCGAACCACAGTTTGGCCAGGTGGCTGGTCTCAGATGATGCCGGATGTGGAGGTCCTGGGCTGGTGTGATTACTTGTGGTCTGTGGTTGTGAGGTCAGTTGGACATACTACCATATTCTCTAAAATGAAGTTGGAGGCAGCTTGTGGTAGAGAAATTAACATTAAATTCTCTGGCAACAGCATGCCAATTGCGCACTCCCTCAAAATTGAGGCATCTGTGGCACTGTGTTGTGACAAAACTTCACATTTAGGAGTGGCCTTTTATTGTCCTTAGCGCAAGATGCAATGATCATGCTGTTTACTCAGCTTCTTGATTGTCTTGGCAAATAAAATAAAAATCTCACTGACAGGGATTTCCCGTAGACAAATGTCAACAACTTAGTGTATGGAACATTTCTGGGATCTTTCATTTCATCTCATGAAACATGGGACCTACATGTTGCGTTTATATTTTTGTTTAGTATATACAGTACCAGTCAAAAGTTGACACACCTACTCAATCCAGGGTTTTTATTTGTACTATTTTCTACATTGTAGAACAATAGTGAAGACATCAAAACTATGATGCACACATGCACACTACCATAAAACACAGCCTGATTATGTCAACATGTATGGAATTGTTCCCAACGTATATTAACTATACATTTGTAATCATATTATATAAAGAGCCTCAACCTGTACTTCCTTAACAGGGGTCTAGGGAGAAGATGATTAATACATCTTGACACCTGGCTTTGTGAAAAATGAAGAGCAATACAGGAGACGGATTTAAAAGCTGTTAGGATTCATCCCAATCTTAACCTTCTTAAAGGCTCATACAGGAGAATCCATCTGAGAGAAACAAAAGAGAGACATTAAATAATAATCGTCCAGCTTCTATCCTCAATTACCTCTCGCAGCTGGAACTTTTCAAATCCACATAATTGTTCTATTCAGAGAGAGAAGAAAATAGGTTGTGAATGCCTGCTGAGAACAGGAGAATGGAGGATTACATGTACAGTAGTGTGCAAATTAATACATACCTACAGGAGAAAATGTACTTCCTCAAATAATACATACCTACAGGAGAAAAGGTACTTCCTCAAATAATACATACCTACAGGAGAAAAGGTACTTCCTCAAATAATACATACCTACAGGAGAAAATCTACTTCCTCAAATAATACATACCTACAGGAGAAAATGTACTTCCTCAAATAATACATACCTACAGGAGAAAATGTACTTCCTCAAATGATGCATACCTACAAATATACTTCCTCAAGTTAATACATACCTACAGGAGAAAATGTACTTCCTCAAATAATACATACCTACAGGAGAAAATGTACTTCCTCAAATAATACATACCTACAGGAGAAAAAGTACTTTCTCAAATTAATACATACCTACAGGAGAAAAGGTACTTCCTCAAATTGTAAAATAACATAACTACAGACGGGTCTATTGTGTAGTAGAACTGTCCTTATTGTTAGACCTGCTGATAAAACTGAAATTAAACGTATTGTCACATTCCCCAGCAAGAAAACGAAATAATGTCACTCAAACAGAAGGCATAACTAACAAAGTCACTGACAACAACCAAAAGGAAACAGGTGGGGTTTTAGGAGGGGTTCTGAAAGACACTCAATGGGGAACTCCACTGAAAGTTGACTAGCAACAACAACTGGACCGTAAAAGACAGCCACCATGAGTGCCCACTACATTTGCCTAAGAAGAGGCAAACAAAAGAAAAACCCACACCAAACTTAAAGACAGGAAGCAAACCAAAAAGGTGGCGCGAAACAAAATCAGGGAAATCAGACAGACTAGGGAGAGCCAACAAAAGGTGTTAACCATCTGCATCTATTAAGACAACAGGAGCACTGGGCCAGACACTCTTAAATAGCACCTGGGCCAATCGGTGCGCCCTATGTGCTAACGAAGTATACGTGCTAAAGTCCAACCACAAAACATAAATGGAAAAACCAAAACCTGTAACAGTATACTGAACAAAAATATTAATGCAACATGTAAAGTGTTTGTCCCATGTTTCATGAGATGAAATAAAAGATCCCTGACATTTTCCACACGTTGAAATAAAATATTCCAGAAATATTCCATACGCACAAAAAGCTTATGTCTCTCAAATTTTGTGCACAAATTTGTTTACATCCCTGTTAGGGAGTATTTACTCTTTGCCAAGATAATCCATCCACCTGATAGGTGTGGCATATCAAGAAGCTGATTAAACACCATGATCATTACACATCCCTTGTGCTTGGGACAATAAAGGGCCACTCTAAAATGTGCAGGTTTGCACACGACACAATGCCACAAATGACTCAAGTTTTGAGGGAGCGTGCAATTGGCATGCTGACTGCAGAAATGTCCACCAGAGATGTTTCCATAGATTTGAATGTTGATTTCTCTACCATAAGCCGAAGCGGCTTATAAAAGTAATTTAAGAGAATTTGGCAGTATGTCCAACCGGCCTCACAACCACAGACCACGTGTAACCACGCCAGCCCAGGACCTCCACATCTGGCTTCCCCACCTGCGGGATCATCTGAGACCAGCCCCCTGGAAAGCTGATGAAACTGTGGGTTTACACAACCAAAGAATTTCTGCACAAACTGTTAGAAAAAAGTCTCAGGGAAGCTCATCTGCATGCTCGTCATACTCACCAAGGTCTTGACCTGACTGCAGTTCGGTGTCGTGACTGACTTGAGTGGGCAAATGCTCACCTCCTAATGCCCATTGTCATGCCATTAATCCGCTGCCATCACCTCATGTTTCAGCATGATAATATATGGCCCCATGTTGCAAGGATCTGTACACAATTCCTGGAACTGAACATGTCCCAGTTGTTCCATGGCCTCCATACTCACCAGACATGTCACCCATTGAGCATGTTTGGAATGCTCTGGATTTACGGGTACGACAGGGTGTTCCAGTTCCCACCAATATCCTGCAACTTTTTCACAGTCATTAAAGAGGAGTGGGACAACATTCCACAGGCCACAACCAACAGCCTGATCAACTCTATGTGAAAGAGATATGTCATGGTGAATGAGGCAAGTGGTGGTCACACCAGATACTGACTGGTTTTCTGATCCACACCCCTAATTTTTTTAAAGGTAAAGTATATGTGACCAGCATATGCATATCTGTATTCCCAATCATGTGAAATGCCTAGATTAGAGCCTACATTTATTTAATTTATTTGAGTATGGAAATAGCCTAACTGTAATACATTGACTGATTTCCTCATATGAACTGTGACTCAGTCAAATCTTTGAAATTGTTGCATGTTGCGTTTATATTTTTGTTCAGTGTATGTATTGCTTTTATTGTGTGGTTGACTATATATAATATATTATAATATATATAATTACAAGACCACCATGTTTGGATTGATTCTTAAATGGAATTTAAGGAGGAAATTGTTGTTCATGGATTTGTTCTATACACAATCACCCAGTCATTAACATGTCATTTACATCTAACAAAACAAGGGTGAACCTACAAATACCCTCTGACTTTTATTTACTGAATCAGCTCATTTACTGTAAAGCTTGTTTTTAATTTACAATAACATATTTTCAGCTGTAATTTCATTTAAAACACGAGTTGTATGCGTGGTCAGTAAAGTAGCAGGAATGTCTCGTTGTGTTTATAGAAGGCTTGCTGAAGCAGAAATAAAGGACTCGTCCAAAATGTCATGTTATTCCCTATATAGTACACTACTTTTTAAGAAGTGCACTATATAGGGAATAGTGTGCCATTTTGGGACGCAATCGAAGTCATTAAGACTGAACTAGCAGGTCAATATGGAGGGAATTGTCACTGGCTGCTCTGAATGAGCATATTGAGACTGTTTAATTAAAACATGTTAATTATCTACATTATTCACATTCATTAATTTATTAATTTATGTAGGCCATCTGCAAAAGACAAACAAAATAGATTTAGGCAGCAAGACAGAGCTGTAAGGTTATTCATAAGAACAGTTTTATAACAGGAGGTAATAGGGAGCATTTCTCCAGCCCCATCCTTCAGCTTTTAACCGAAACTGGGGCAAGGAGACGTTTTGTTATTGTTTCAACTGCGGATTGGCCCTTTAAGCGTGGACTAATTGAAATTTGACCAGGGCCAGATGACACTCTATTCCCTATTTAGTAGGGTTGGGCCATGTCAACAGCAGTGACTGTCTGACCAGGCACAGGCTGTCTTACTATAGTGAGCTAGGTTATAGAACTTCATCATGATGAGGAAGAGGCTGTCTTAACGTAGTGAGCTAGGTTGTAGGGCTACATCATGATGAGGAACGGGCTGTCTTAACGTAGTGAGCTAGGTTATAGGGCTACATCATGATGAGGAACAGGCTGTCTTAACGTAGTGAGCTAGGTTATAGGACTACATCATGTTGAGGAACAGGCTGTCTTAACGTAGTGAGCTAGGTTATAGGACTACATCATGATGAGGAACAGGCTGTCTTAACGTAGTGAGCTAGGTTATAGGGCTACATCATGATGAGGAACAGGCTGTCTTAACGTAGTGAGCTAGGTTATAGGGCTACATCATGATGAGGAACAGGCTGTCTTAACGTAGTGAGCAAGGTTATAGGACTACATCATGATGACGAACAGGCTGTCTTAACGTAGTGAGCTAGGTTATAGGGCTACATCATGATGAGGAACAGGCTGTCTTAACGTAGTGAGCTACTGTTGTTTGTACTATTGTTTGTTCTATGTCTTATGAAACTATGATGGAGAATATCCTATGCCTAGGCTTAGGGCTGGGGTAGGTAACTAGATTCAGTCGCTGGCTTAGGATATACACTTTCATTCAGGTTATTTTTGAAGCCCCAACATCTTTAGGACAACACCTTCGTGAACTAGAATATTTGGGAAATTAGCTGCTGCTCATAACTTGAACATGTGTTAAAGCTTTTATGATAGACCTAGTAGAAGGATAGGTTATTGACCATCTGTTATGATAGACCTAGTAGAAGGATAGGTTATTGGCCATCTGTTATGATAGACCTAGTAGAAGGATAGGTTATTGACCATCTGTTATGATAGACCTAGTAGGATAGGTTATTGACCATCTGTTATGATAGACTTAGTAGAAGGATAGGTTATTGACCATCTGTTATGATAGACCTAGTAGAAGGATAGGTTATTGGCCATCTGCTATGATAGACCTAGTAGAAGGATAGGTTATTGACCATCTGTTATGATAGACCTAGTAGAAGGATAGGTTATTGACCATCTGCTATGATAGACCTAGTAGAAGGATAGGTTATTGACCATCTGTTATGATAGACCTAGTAGAAGGATAGGTTATTGACCATCTGTTATGATAGACCTAGTAGAAGGATAGGTTATTGACCATCTGCTATGATAGACCTAGTAGAAGGATAGGTTATTGACCATCTGTTATGATAGACCTAGTAGAAGGATAGGTTATTGACCATCTGCTATGATAGACCTAGTAGAAGGATAGGTTATTGACCATCTGCTATGATAGACCTAGTAGAAGGATAGGTTATTGACCATCTGTTATGATAGACCTAGTAGAAGGATAGGTTATTGACCATCTGTTATGATAGACCTAGTAGAAGGATAGGTTATTGACCATCTGCTATGATAGACCTAGTAGAAGGATAGGTTATTGGCCATCTGTTATGATAGACCTAGTAGAAGGATAGGTTATTGACCATCTGTTATGATAGACCTAGTAGAAGGATAGGTTATTGACCATCTGCTATGATAGACCTAGTAGAAGGATAGGTTATTGGCCATCTGTTATGATAGACCTAGTAGAAGGATAGGTTATTGGCCATCTGTTATGATAGACCTAGTAGAAGGATAGGTTATTGGCCATCTGCTATGATAGACCTAGTAGAAGGATAGGTTATTGACCATCTGTTATGATAGTTAAAGTGACACTCCAATCTACTTTTTACCTCATGTAACAGCTGATTTACATAACAAAAGACACATCTCAATAGGTGTTCCAGGTATGTCATGACATAGTACAGAAAGGTGGGGGGGAGCTTCCTGTTTTGTTCTCTATTGCTCCTCAGTTGTTCTTCAAGCAGGGGGGGGGGGGGGGGGGGGGGGGGCGATGGCATCACGGATTTCCATCAGACCTACTCCTTGAAGCTAGCAGTTTTTTACTCAAAACATATTTTTTTTTACCCTTTAGTGTGTGTACTTTACTGTATTTATACTTGCGATTTTTAACAGTAAAAGTTTTAAAAATTGCTGGAGGATGGAGTGTACGTTATAAAAATATAAATAACAATGTTTTAGGCTACAGCCTAAAACATTGGGCATTAGGCTACAGCCTAAAACATTGGGCATTAGGCTACAGCCTAAAACATTGGGCATTAGGCTACAGCCTAAAACATTCGGCATTAGGCTACAGCCTAAAACATTGGGCATTAGGCTACAGCCTAAAACATTGGGCATTAGGCTACAGCCTAAAACATTGGGCAGTAGGCTACAGCCTAAAACATTGGGCAGTAGGCTACAGCCTAAAACATTGGGCAGTAGGCTACAGCCTAAAACATTGGGCATTAGGCTACAGTCTAAAACATTGGGCATTAGGCTACAGTCTAAAACATTGGGCATTAGGCTACAGTCTAAAACATTGGGCATTAGGCTACAGTCTAAAACATTGGGCATTAGGCTACAGTCTAAAACATTGGGCATTAGGCTACAGTCTAAAACATTGGGCATTAGGCTACAGTCTAAAACATTGGGCATTAGGCTACAGTCTAAAACATTGTTATTCATATTTTTCATAATGTATACTCCATCCTCCAGCGATTTAAAAAAAAAATCGCAAATTAGACAGAGAAAGAGAGAAACAATATTTTCTGACTGAACATTTTGTGCTGCTGTCCTAATGTGTGCTGTCCTGCTGTGTACTGTCCTGCTGTGTACTGTCCCGCTGTGTGCTGTCCTGCTGTGTACTGTCCTGCTGTCCTGCTGTTTTGCTGTGCTGTGTACTGTCCTGCTGTCTTGCTGTGCTGTGTACTGTCCTGCTGTCTTGCTGTGCTGTGTACCGTCCTGCTGTTTGCTGTGTTCTGTCCTGATGTGTTCTGTCCTGCTGTGTACTGTCCTGCTGTGTGCTGTCCTGCTGTCTTGCTGTGCTGTGTACCGTCCTGCTGTTTGCTGTGTTCTGTCCTGATGTGTTCTGTCCTGCTGTGTACTGTCCTGCTGTGTGCTGTCCTGCTGTGTGCTGTCCTGCTCTGTGAGGTGTTCTGTCCTGATGTATTCTGTCCTGATGTGTACTGTCCTGCTGTGTGCTGTGTTCTGTCATGATGTGTGCTGTCCTGATGTGTGCTGTCCTGCTGTGTACCGTCCTGCTGTGTGCTGTGTTCCGTCCTGCTGTGTACCGTCCTGCTGTGTGCTGTGTTCTGTCCTGCTGTTTTGCTGTGCTGTGTACTGTGCTGCTGTCTTGCTGTGCTGTGTACTGTCCTGCTGTCTTGCTGTGCTGTGTACTGTCCTGTTGTGTACTGTCCTGTTGTGTACCGTCCTGCTGTGTGCTGTGTTCCGTCCTGCTGTGTACCGTCCTGCTGTGTGCTGTGTTCTGTCCTGATGTGTTCTGTCCTGATGTGTGCTGTCCTGCTGTGTACTGTCCTGCTGTTTGCTGTGTTCTGTCCTGATGTGTTCTGTCCTGATGTGTTCTGTCCTGCTGTGTGCTGTGTTCTGTCATGATGTGTGCTGTCCTGATGTGTGCTGTCCTGCTGTGTTCTGTCCTGATGTGTACTGTCCTGCTGTGTGCTGTGTTCTGTCCTGCTGTGTGCTGTGTTCTGTCCTGCTGTGTGCTGTCCTGCTGTGTACTGTCCTGATGTGTTCTGTCCTGATGTGTTCTGTCCTGATGTGTACTGTCCTGCTGTGTGCTGTCCTGCGCTCTGCTCTGTGCTGTTCTGCTGTGTTGTGTACTGTCCTGTTGTGTGCTGTCCTGCTGTGTTGTGTACTGTCCTGTTGTGTGCTGTTCTGCTGTGTTGTGTACTGTCCTGTTGTGTGCTGTCCTGCTGTGTTGTGTACTGTCCTGCTGTGTGCTGTCCTGTTGTGGGCTGTTCTGCTGTGTGCTGTCCTGCTGTGTTCTGTCCTGATGTGTTCTGTCCTGATGTGTACTGTCCTGCTGTGTGCTGTCCTGCGCTCTGCTCTGTGCTGTTCTGCTGTGTTGTGTACTGTCCTGCTGTGTGCTGTTCTGCTGTGTTGTGTACTGTCCTGTTGTGTGCTGTCCTGCTGTGTTGTGTACTGTCCTGCTGTGTGCTGTCCTGTTGTGTGCTGTCCTGCTGTGTGCTGTCCTGCTGTGTGCTGTCCTGTTGTGTACTGTCCTGCTGTGTACTGTCCTGTTGTGTGCTGTTCTGCTGTGTTGTGTACTGTCCTGCTGTGTGCTGTCCTGCTGTGTTGTGTACTGTCCTGTTGTGTGCTGTTTTGCTGTGTTGTGTGCTGTCCTGTTGTGTGCTGTCCTGCTGTGTGCTGTCCTGTTGTGTGCTGTCCTGCTGTGTTGTGTGCTGTCCTGTTGTGTGCTGTCCTGCTGTGTACTGTCCTGCTGTGTTGTGTGCTGTCCTGTTGTGTGCTGTCCTGAAGTGTGCTGTCCTGTTGTGTGCTGTCCTTCTGTGCGTTGTGAGACTTTACTTCGCGGCGTCAGTCAAGTTCAAATAGACTAAACCATTGTTTGTCACATCATGATGTCGTCACCGTCGACGATGCCTGTCAATAATCGTCAATATATGATGCTATAGTATCGTAATATCACCCAATCATACTACAGTGCCTTCAGAAAGTATTCACACCCCTTGACTGACTTGTTCCACATTTTGTAGTGTTACAGCCTGAACTTAAAATGGATTATTGAGATTTCTTGTCACTGGCCTAAATAACAATACCCGGAAATGTCAAAGTGGAATTATGTTAGATTTTTTTTTTAAACAATTTAATTAAAAATGAAAAAAATGAAATCTCTTGAGTCAATATGTTTTCAGGAGTAAATATTTGCTTAACAAGTCACATAATAAGTTGCTTGGACTTTTGAGTGACTACCTCATCTCTGTACCCTACACATACAATTATCTGTAAGGTCCCTCAGTCGAGCAGTGAATTTCAAACACAGTTTTAACCACAAAAACCAGGGAGGTTTTCCAATGCCTCACAAAGAAGGGTGGGTACCTATTGGTAGATGGGTAAATAAAAGCAGAGATTGAATATCCCTTTGAACATGGTGAAGTTATTAATTACACTTTGGATGGTGTATTAATACACCCAGTCACTACAAAGATACAGGTGTCCTTCCTAACTCAGTTGCAGGACAGGAAGGAATCCCCTCAGGGATTTCACCATGAAGTCAATGGTAACTTTTGAAAACATTTACAGCATTTAATGGCTGCGACAGGTGAAAACTGTGGGTGGAACAACAACATTGTAATTACTCCACAATACTAACCTAATAGACAGAGTGGAAAGAATGAAGCCTGTACAGATTAAAAATATTCCAAAACATGCATCCTGTTTGCAACAAGGCACTAAAGTAATACTGCAAGAAATATGGCAAAGCAATTTACATTTTGTCCTAAATACAAAGTTATGTTTGGGTCAAATCAATACAACCCATTACTGAGTACCACTCTCCATATGTTCAAGCACACTGGTGGCTGCATCATGTTATGGGTATGCTTGTAATCGTTAAGGACTGGGGAGTTGTTCAGGATAAAATATAAATGGAATGGAGCTAAGCACAGGCAAAATCCTAGAGTAAAACCTGTTTCAGTCTGCTATCCACCAAACACTGGGAGATGAATTCACTTTTCAGTAGGAAAATAATCTAAAACACAAGACCAAATCTACACTGGAGTTGCTTACCAAGAAGACACTGAATGTTCCTGAGTGGCCGAGTTACAGTTTTGACTTAAATCGGCTTGAAAATCCATGGCAAGACCTGAAAATGTGTGTCTGGCAATGATCAACAATGAATTTGACAGAGCCTGTAGAATGTTGAAAGAATAATGAGCAAATGTTGCACAATCCAGTTGTGGAAATATTTTAGAGACTTACCTAGGAAGACATTCAGCTGTAATTTCTGCCAAAGGTGCTTCTACAAATTATTGACTCAGGAGTGTGAATAGTTATTTAAATTAGATATTTCTGTATTTCATTTTCAATCCATTTGCAAACATTTCTAAAAACGTGTTTTCACTTTGTCTTTATGGAGGATTGTTTGTAGATGGCTGAGAATTACATATATTTGTTTTATCAATTTGGAATTCAGGCTGTAGCACAACAAACTGTGGAATAAATCCATGGGTGTGATTATTTTCTGAACGCACTGTATATAGTGCACTACTTTTTATTGGGCCCTGGGCAAAAGTAGTGCACTATATAGAGAATAGGGAGCCATTTGGGACGTAGTCCATGATATATTCCTATAGTTTTGAAATTGTCCAGGTCCTAGATTTGCCTAGTGAGTCATTCAGTTCCTTGATTAGCCCAGTGAGTCATTCAGTTCCTAGATTAGCCCAGTGAGTCATTCAGTTCCTAGTTTAGCCTAGTGACTCATTCAGTTCCTAGTTTAGCCTAGTGAGTCTTTCAGGTCCTAGATTAGCCTAGTGAGTCATTCAGGTCCTAGATTAGCCCAGTGAGTTATTCAGGTCCTAGATTAGCCCAGTGAGTCATTCAGTTCCTAGTTTAGCCTAGTGAGTCTTTCAGGTCCTAGATTAGCCTAGTGAGTCATTCAGGTCCTAGATTAGCCCAGTGAGTTATTCAGGTCCTAGATTAGCCCAGTGAGTCATTCAGGTCCTAGATTAGCCCAGTGAGTCATTCAGGTCCTAGATTAGCCCAGTGAGTCATTCAGGTCCTAGATTAGCCCAGTGAGTCATTCAGGTAATAGATAAACCATCTATAGAGACCATTGTTATTTACTACAGACCAGGGACCCCCTAGATAATCCATCTATAGAGACCGTTGTAATTTACTACAGACCAGGGACCCCCTTGATAATCCATCTATAGAGACCATTGTTATTTACTACAGACCAGAGACCCCCTTTGATAATCCATCTATAGAGACTGTTGTTATTTGGGTCAACATACCGTTTATTCACCCATCATTAGTAGCATGCTGCCTGAGTGATAATATAGATGACATCAGCACAATGCTACAGTATAGATTCCCTAGTCAGCAACACATTGTTGAATGGTGATCTATATTCTCCATCTCTTGCTAGAGTAAAGCAGGGCTATAAGTTTTCCTTATATACTGAACATACCTGGGTTCAAATACTACTTGAAGTCTTTAAAATACTTATAGTGTTCCGGGAGTGCCAGATGGGCAGGGTTTGGGAGTGCCAGATGGGCGGAGTTTGGGAGTGCCAGATGGGCGGGGTTTGGGAGTGCCAGATGGGCAGGGTTTGGGAGTGCCAGATGGGCAGAATTTGGGAGTGCCAGATGGGCGGGGTTTGGGAGTGCCAGATGGGCGGGGTTTGGGAGTGCCAGATGGGCAGGGTTTGGGAGTGCCAGATGGGCAGGGTTTCGGAGTGCCATATGGGCAGGGTTTGGGAGTGCCAGATGGGCAGGGGTTGGGAGTGCCAGATGGGCGGGGTTTGGGAGTGCCAGATGGGCGGGATTTGGGAGTGCCAGATGGGCGGGGTTTGGGAGAGCCAGATGGGCAGGGTTTGGGAGTGCCAGATGGGCGGGGTTTGGGAGTGCCAGATTGGTGGGGTTTGGGAGTGCCAGATGGGCGGAGTTTGGGAGTGCCAGATGGGCAGGGTTTGGGAGTGCCAGATGGGCAGGGTTTGGGAGTGCCAGATGGGCAGGGTTTGGGAGCGCCGGGTGGGCAGGGTTCGGGAGTGCCGGGTGGGCGTGGTTTAGGAGTGCCAGATGGGCAGGGTTTGGAAGTGCCAGATGGGCAGGATTTGGGAGTGCCAGATGGGCGGGGTTTGGGAGAGCCAGATGGGCGGGGTTTGGGAGTGCCAGATGGGCGGGGTTTGGGAGTGCCAGATGGGTGGGGTTTGGGAGTGCCAGATGGGCGGGGTTTGGGAGTGCCAGATGGGCGGGGTTTGGGAGTGCCAGATGGGCGGGGTTTGGGAGTGCCAGGTGGGCAGTATTTGCAGTTTTGCGGTTATGATATTAGTTTCGTTGCGCCAGGCAAGCTCAATCAAATCAAATCGTATTTGTCACATGCTTTGTTAACAACAGGTGGACTAACAGTAAAATACCTACTTACAGGTCCTTCCCAACAATACAGAGGAAAGACAGGAGAGAAATAATAGAAAGGTAAAACACGTAATAATAAATAACAATCCTGCACAGATAATGTATATAATAATATTTCAAATAGTGTTTGATCCCAGGTGTGGTACTGAATGGCTGTGTGCAGTTGTTAATGGGATTTCCACGTGACAGCAACTGTATTAGACAGTGATAATGTGTTTTCACAATTAGATTCACCCAAGTGAAGACAGGTCGTGAGGACTGTTCCTCTGACTGTCTAATCAGGTGATGGTAACAGTGTTGAGGAAGATGTATTATTGCAGGGGTGAAGACACCTACAGACCTGTGGTTATACAGTGTCTGGTGCCACCTTTACTGTGAGCTGAACAACAATATGTAACACAGGATTAGATATTGCACAGTCTGTCCATTGTATATGCTGCAACCTAATGCAACAAACATAACGTACATAATGTCATGTATGCCGTACTACACAATGCAAACATACACAACTTTATGGAAGCAGTCATCTCTCTTCACCTACACTTGCGTCTCTGTCTTGCTGCCATTATTGAAAAACCTTGACTGTTTCTGCTACAAGTACAGTCATTGAAGCGAGAGAGTGTTCACCCTGTATTGATTCAATGTATTGAGGTGCATCTAAACTCAAATCAATTATTTAACCAGCCATTTCACCTCTTTCCATGATCGAGAACTCACAGTAAACATGTATTGTGTTGGTACATGTTCATATTCTATGTGCTGTGTGGTATAATATATATAATGTGTTTTCTATGTTAATATATGTCATTTATTCCCAGGGACGTGGTGTGAACTGAGCATAGACGAGTGTGTGTCGAACCCGTGCCAAAACGGCGGGAGCTGCGTGGATGGTCCCAATCGATACCAATGCTTATGTGCTGGAGGCTTCATGGGTTTCCATTGCGAGACCAACTTTGATGAATGCATGTCGGGCCCCTGTCTTCACGGGAGGTAAACAACGGAAGCGTTCATTACCAGTAAAACTGTTAGTGCTTCTCCTGCTGAATATAAAACGCCAGTCCAGGGAAGGAGATGTGTGTTGTTTAGAAAAATTGTAAATGAAGTGTTTGTTGTTTTTAAAGGAGAAAAAAAAGAAAATGGTTGCGGAAATGGAGGATAGAAATGGTGTGAAATGGTGTGTAATGGTGTGTAATGTATAAGAGTGGGAAATAGGGCTTGTGTACTGTACACACTTTGTACCTACTATATGTCCATTTGACCTCAATTACCTCAGTTTACATTCCCATGATAAGCAAATAGTGATTTCAGATATTTGCCTTCTCTCAGTGTTTAGTCTTTTTAATATACTAGAGGCCTAGACCAGAGTGGGACCTGGGACTTGGCAACGCTATATAGGCCTGTTTTGTTATGTTATGTTTCTCTCTTATCTTCCCAGGTGCATTGATGGAGTGGATGTGTATTACTGTCAGTGTGAATTGGGATGGACTGGTGCCAGATGTGAAATGAACATTGATGTGAGTTGAGCTGAGTGATAGTTGGGTATCTGGTAAGACCATCCTGCATGGGACTCATCATCATTACATAACATGGTCTCATTAGAATATGTTAAAATAGTGTCATTTCGCTAAACATTGTAGTTATATTTCAGCCAAACTGACAAATTAGTTATTTGTAATTAACAATGACCTATGACTTATATTTCACTATAGTGACATAAAATAGTGTCATTTCACCATGGACTTTTTATATTTTGTAATAGTGACTGTGCATCACATCTCATTATTGTACAACATTCCAAAACATGCAAACCAGGAAGATCCAGATGATTAGTCTCTATTCTAATCAGACCAGAGCTGCTCCAGTGTACCGTCTCATCTCCTTTCCCCATCCACAAGCCACATCGATTCTCCTACAGCATAAGTCAATTGAGCTACATGATCATGTAAGCATTGTATAAATACCTGATTAAAAGGAATCGCCTCACCCTAATCCCTAATTGATTTTAATACCCAGCCCAGCTTCAGTAGGCCTCCAGAGAGAGCACTGCACTGATAGAATAGAATGCTAAGGCAGCCGGAATGTCTCTCTGAGGTTCCGCTCTGGAATGCGCAATCAGAGGCTCTTATTGTCTCGGTTTAAAGACCCCATTCTAATCTACAATTCTGCACATACTCTTTTAACTCATTATCCAACATAGTCAATTACGCATTTTAACAGTCATGTTTTCATACAGGCCTATGTATTCATATTCAAGTCATTCTCTACGATATTCTGTTTATCTCTATAGCTGTGTTAGAACCACCATGCAGTTGTGGATATTTATAGTTAGTGTTTTCGTTCAGAGTAGGAGTGCTAATCTAGGATCATGTAATATCAATATTATGATCTTAAAAGGTGCAAGTAAACTGGTCCTATATCAGCACTTCTACTCTGAGACACTATAAATACAGGCCCTAGGTCTCGTGTTTTACATGATGCTATTTCCCCATCTATAGGAGTGTTCTTCCAGTCCGTGTCTGAATGGTGGCTCCTGTGTGGACTTGATTGATAAATATGCGTGTTTCTGCCTGGATGGATACACTGGAAAGAACTGTGACATTGACATAGACGTCTGTCTCGAAACCCCCACCAATGTCACCCTGTGTTTAAATGGAGGGACTTGTCTCGATGGCCAAGGCTCCAATTTCACCTGCAGGTCAGTGAATCTATTCATCATGTAGTCATGTGTATGTATAATACAATACATATCAATATATACAAATCTGTATATAATATCTACATGTAGAAACTTGGATTCTTTTATATGTATTTTTCAAATAATCCAATATATTACAGTATTATAGCACCTCAAACATTTACCTGTTTGGATACACAGATTTTTGCTCCAAGGACTCATTTTAATCATTGATAATAAAGACATACTGTATATATATACATGTGTATAACAAGTTACAAAGCCTGATACCTGTTGGCTGTAAGTGAAGTAATACAACATTATCCAGTGTTATGATCTGCATGTTTTGACACAGTCTCTGTATTATGAGTTGAATTAAACCACCGCCTCCCATCAGACTGAAGTCACGCTGCCCCCTCATCTCTCAGATTGACATGCATCTGATTGGTTTAATGTCAGGTTGCCACAGCAACAGAACCGTGTCATGTCATTTCCTATTAACACGCTCTCCCTCCCCTGTGTGATGTATGAAGTCTAGCTCAATCAGTGGAGTCTGGTCTCACTTTAAATCAGAGGACTGTTCATAGTAATGACTGGACTGGAATGAATGAAACTAAACACATCAAACACAATGGTTTCCATGTGTTTGTTACCGTTCCATTGATTCCAGTCCAGCCATTACAATGAGCCGTCCTCCCTCCCTTCACATTGTGAATATAGCCAGACACTGCACTGCAGTAATAGGGTGTAGATTTGCCACAGCGTGGGTCCCCTCGACGTCTTGCTGTTAATTACATTGTCTTAGCTGTAGCACATATGCTCAGGTTCAGGGCCGTAAGTCACTGTGGTCTAGTGTAAAGACAGAGGGTCGCATCCCAAACAGTACCCTAGTCCCTACATCTTCTGACCAGAGCCCTATGAGTCCACTGTAAAAGGGAACAGTCATTTGGGACGCAGACAGAGAAGGGCTGCCTGCCTGCTGCAGGAATGTTTAGTCTGTTATCAACAGTTGGAGGACAGTTGGGTGTCATGCTGCAGCATCTGGCTCTGTATACTCAATTATAATTCAATGTTTATTTTTTGTGAAATGAATGCTGAAGTTGTGTGCATATGCTTTACTTTCCGTATGCTGGGTTTTCTTTTTGGTTTTACAAATGCTGCATTTTTATGGGTATGCAGTATATGCCATATGTTGAAGTGATTTAGAAAAGAAGACGTGTTCTGTTGTCTCCGTTTCCTTGGTGACGAGTCACATGTCAATCTAATGTGTCTTTAACACGAAATGACACAATGTATTGTAATCATAAACTGTACGTGAGGGAATATAACACTCTTTCTCATTAGGATAATGGATACAAGCATGGATGTTATAGGTTGCAACCAGCGACAGACTGCATGCAGTTCAGTCCATTTGGTATATAGAGATCCATCCAATATTATGCGTGGTGTCAGGATTGCAACAGATTGGATGGTTGAATGTGATGTCTGGATTTGATGGCAATTCGACCAGCCTCGGGGACAAGCAGCATGGAGACAGTTTAAGCCGCAGTTCCATTTCCTAGCTAGGTAATGGTTGGATGTTGGTTCTGTTCCAAACGGCACCCTATTCCCTTTATAGTGCCCTTTATTTGACCAAAACCCTAGGGGGTTCTGGTCGAAAGTAGTGCACTGTTTACAGGTAGGTGATAGGGTTCCATTTGGGACGCAGGTAGTGTCTCCTTGAAGTAAGACGTCCGTTCTCAATCTGCTGGCGTCTCCAGAGATTTGAGGAGTCCTATGCGAATGCATTTCAGCCACATTATTATAATACCCATGGACATGAATAGGACTTGGATGGTGAGAATGCATTCTAGAGATTGTTACTTTATGTTGTGTGTAGTAAAAAGTGCTTTTCCCCCCCAAGCTATCACTGTCAATACTGCAGAGTAGTCTAGACCGGTTTTGTGCTACTTATGTGCCACTGCTATACTTAATATGGTAACACTTTACTTGACACCCAGCGTCATAACTATGTCATAATGTGTCATAACAGCTGACACAACGTGTCATAACCTGTTATAATATGGTCATAACACTGTCATGACACATATATTTAGACCTGTTATGACATATAATTGAGTTATTTTATGGCTGGTTATGACACCTACATAAGAGTGTTTAAACCCACAAAGCAAAACATTCCACTACACCATAGCCTACGTGTCAACAGGATGTTTACGTTATATATTTTATTTTTAGTGGACCATATTTAAAGTATCATTGTAATTGTGCAAACATTGATGTCGGCCATGCACCTACCCCAGTTCTCTGTTTCTGGTGACTGGGATGAATGTAGGAGCAGATTTCAGGAGCGGGACAAGACACCCTCTTTTAGACTGATGACTGACATAAGGGCATGTACGTGACAGGCCTATCTGGATTATATGATTATGATGGTCATAATGCTTCTTGACAGTGTCATAAAGTCTGTTTTCTTAGTCCAAGTAAAGTGACACAGGATGTTCATAATGCTACATGACAGTGTCATAAAGTCTGTTTTCTTAGTCCAAGTAAAGTGACACAGGATGTTCATAATGCTACATGACAGTGTCATAAAGTCTGTTTTCTTAGTCCAAATAAAGTGACACAGGATGTTCATAATGCTACATGACAGGGAAATAAAGTGTATTTTCTACAAATGATTTAAAATATGATGCAGCATCTGGCTCTGTATACTTCTTGTTTTTAGCTGATAGGAGTGGAAGCCGGTGTGTTCGTCTGCTGCAAAAGCCCATCAGTGACAAAGACTGAGGAGCTGTGCATTCCGAGATGTCTTTCTGCACACCACTGTTGTACTGTGCCTTTATTTGCCTGCATGTGGCCCGCCTATTAGCTTGCACCATTCTTGCTATTCTCCTTTGACCTCTCATCAACAAGCTGTTTTATTTGCCCACAGGCCTGCCGCTGACTGGAAGGTTTTTGTTTGTCGCACCATTCTCAGTAAACCCTAGACTCTGTCGTGCATGAAAAGCCCAGGAGGCCGGCCGTTTCTGAGATACTGGAACTGGTATGCCTGGAACTGGTATGCCTGGCACTGGTATGCCTGGAATTGGTATGCCTGGAACTGGTATGCCTGGAACTGGTATGCCTGGCATGGACAATCAGACCAAACTCAAAGTCGCTTTGGTCACTCATTTTGCCCATGCCCACGATCACTCGAACAGAAACTGGATGTCTCGATGCCTGCTTTGCACACTCTTGGCATTTTCTCAACCAGCTTCACCTGGAATGCTTTTCCAACAGTCTTAAAGGAGTTCCCACATATGCTGAGCACTTGTTATCTGCTTTTCCTTCACTCTGCGGTCCAACTCATCATCTGATGCAGCACTCCATCATTCTCTTTCTTGGTCCAATAGCCCTGTATGTTATATGTGTTATATGAGAGCATCCTGACCGGTTGCATCACCGCCTGGTATGGCAACTGCTCAGCATCTGACCATAAGCTTCCTGCCATCCAAGACCTATATAATTGGCGGTGTCAGAGGAAAGCCCATAAAATTGTCAGAGACTCCAGTCACCCAAGTTATAGACTGTTTTCTCTGCTACCGCACGGCAAGCGGTACCGGAGCGCCAAGTCTAGGACCAAAAGGCTCCTCAACAGCTTCTAACCCCAAGCCATAAGACTGTTGAAGAATTCATAAAATCGCCACTGGACAATTTACATTGACCCCCCCTCCCTTTTGTACACTGCTGCTACTCACTGTTTGTTTGCTATCTATGCATAGTCACTTCGCCCCCACCTACATGTACAGATTACCCCCACTAGCCTGTACCCCTACATGTACAGATGACCTCAACTAACCTGTACTCACGCACACTGACTCAGTACCGGTGCCCCCTGTATATAGCCTCATTATTGTTATTTTTATTGTGTTACTTTTTATTATTACTTTTTATTTTAGTCCAGTTGGTAAATATTTTCTTCTTATTGATCTGGTTAAGGGCTTGTAAGTAAGCATTGTATTCGGCACATGTGACAAGTAAAGTTTGATTTGATTTGATATGATATGTTAAATGACATCTATGCAATATCCTTGTCTTCTCCCAGTTGTCCAGCAGGTTTCATAGGGGACTTCTGTGAGATGGACGTTAATGAATGCTGTTCAGATCCATGTCTCCACGGGGCTATCTGCCGAGACCTGCTTAACGGATACCTCTGTCACTGCAGGGCAGGTGAGTACATTAACTAAGATTGGTAACAGTTATAATGCATGACAAGGCGGTTATAATGAAGCAATAAGGCCAAAGGAGGTGTGGTATATGGCCACTCCACCACGGCTAAGGGCTGTTCTTAAGTGCGACGCAACGTGGAGTGCCTGGATACAGCCCTTAGCCGCGGTACAGTATATTGGCCATATACTGTACTGTACCACAAACCCCCCATGTGCCTTGTTGCTATTATAAACTGGTTACCAATATAACAAAGTATGTTTGCTTCATACTCATGGCAGATTTTCTGATATACCACAGCATTCAGCCAATCAGCATTCAGAGCTCTAACTACCCAGTTTATAATGCATTCTATGACCTGGTTCATGGCTACCTCTGCCACTTCAGGGCAGGTAAGTCACTGGACAACAACTAAGATCGGGGGTGCAACTCAATAGTAGGAAGGTGCTCCTAATGTTTTGTACACTCAGTGTATATATTAATGTTATATGAAATATATACCTGGTTAACGCTGACGCTCTAAATGCAGAGTAGGTAAGTTACTGGAATGTAGATTGGTCACAATAAGTCACTGGACATGGACTCAGATCGGCTTTATCGCTATTCTAGCAGGCCTATGTGTTGCAGAATACTGATGTTGTACAATGATGATTGACATTATCAATCATTTTTTTATGATTCAAAGCAAATCAATCTATTTTTCATCTCACAGTAAAATCAGATAACAGGCCTAGATCTCTTGCAAAACACGTTGCAATAGATTATAAATCATTTTCTTACCACTTTAATTATTTATGGTGAAAAGCTAGCACAGCATCTCTTCAGGTGTGGGTGGATCAATACTTGTATTTTGCTTACAGCTAAAGCATTAATTTGACACTTTAGTAATTTAGCAGACAGATCTGTGTCTGCCCTATGTGCTCTCACTACTGGTGTCCACCAGGGCTCAGATCACCGCCGCTTGACAGTACCCCTGCTTACAGTGTAGTGGGCAGTAATACAGTTGAAGTCAGAAGTTTACATACACCATAGCCAAATATATTCAAACTACATTTTTCACAATTTCTGACATTTAATCTTAGTAAAAATGCCCTGTCTTAGGTCAGTTAGGATCACCACTTTATTTTAAGAATGTGAAATGTCAGAATAGTAGAAGAGATAATTATTTATTTTAGCTTTTATTTCTTTCATCACATTCCCATTGGGTCAGAAGTTTACATACATTCAATTAGTATTTGGCAGCATTAGCCTTCCACAAGCTTCCTACAATAAGTTGGGTGAATTTTGGCCCATTCCTCCTGACAGAGCTGGTGTAACTGAGTCAGGTTTGTAGGCCTTCTTGCTCGTACACACTTTTTCAGTTCTGCCCACAAATTTTCTATAGGATTGAGGTCAGGGCTTTGTGATGGCCACTCCAATACCTTGACTTTGTTGTCCTTAAGCCGTTTTTCCACAACTTTGGAAGTTTGCTTGGGGTCATTGTCCATTTGGAAGACCCATTTGCAAACAAGCTTTAACTTCCTGACTGATGTCTTGAGATGTTGCTTCAATATATCCACATCATTTTACCTCCTCATGATGCCATCTATTTTGTGAAGTCCACCAGTCCCTCCTGCAGTAAAGCACCCCCACAACATGATGCTGCCACCCCTGTGCTTCACGGTTGGGATGGTGTTCTTCGGGCTTGCAAGCCTCCCCCTTTTTCCTCAAAACATAACGATGGTCATTAGAGCCAAACAGTTCTATTTTTGTTTCATCAGACCAGAGGACATTTCTCAAAAGAAATACGATCTTTGTCCCCATGTGCAGTTGCAAACCTTAGTCTGGCTTTTTTATGGCGGTTTTGGAGCAGTGGCTTCTTCCTTGCTGAGCGGCCTTTCAGGTTGTGTCGATATAGGACTCGTTTTCCTGTGGATATAGATACTTTTGTACCCGTTTCCTCCAGCATCTTCACAAGGTCCTTTGCTGTTGTTCTGGGATTGATTTGCACTTTTCGCACCTAAGTATGTTCATCTCTAGGAGACAGAACGCGTCTCCTTCCTGAGCGGTATGACGGCTGCGTGGTATCATGGTGGTTATACTTGCGTACTATTGTTTGTACAGATGAACGCAGTACCTTTAGGCGTTTGGAAATTGCTCCCAAGGATGAACCAGACTTGTGGAGGTCTACATTTTTTTTCTGAGGTCTTGGCTGATTTATTTTGATTTTCTCATAATGTCAAGCAAAGAGGCACTGAGTTTGAAGGTAGACCTTGAAATACATCCAGAGGTACACCTCCAATTGACTCAAATGATGTCAATCAGCCTATCAGAAGCTTCTAAAGCCATGATGTCATTTTCTGGAATTTTCCAAGCTGTTTAAAGCTACAGATAACTTAGTGTATGTAAACTTCTGACCCACTGAATTGTAATACAGTGAAATTTAAGTGAAATAATCTGTCTGTAAACAATTGTTGGAAAAATTACATGTGTCATGGACAAAGTAGATGTCCTAACTGACTTGCCAAAACTATAGTTTGTAAACATGAAATGTGTGGAGTGGTTGAAAAAACAAGTTTTAATGACTCCAACCTATGTGTATGTCAACTTCCGACTTCAACTGTATGTGTATATACAGTGCATGTGATATTATAAATACCTCATGTGATTTGTAATAAGTCTAAACAATTAGCCTGTTCAAATGTTTATCTGACTCCAAAAGATAAATATACACGTCAGCATTAGGCAATGAGTTGATGTAGATGAGCAAGAATTGGTCTGAGAATGTTCGATATCAAAGGTATATATTTAATTAACATTGTTCAATGTATGGATTCACATACAAGGCATTACAATTCAGTTACAAGCATTAACAAGCATTATAAAGCATTATTCCAAGCCTATAGACACTAAGGTTAACGTACAGGATAAAGCATGAACAACGCGATGCTTATTAGATCAGAGGCCTAGAAGCCTAAGAAATGAGAATTGATCATGCAACCTTCCTCCATGGACTGGATACAGGATAAGAGACAGAAATAACAAATGCATTTAATTCCATTTATAACATATGAAGGTGCAACCTTTCAACCCAAAACCAACCACTTTTGACCAATCAAACGATACTAACGATACTTGTTGGTCAGGTTTACAGTGCTCCCCATGTCGGTGTCCTTTTGGCTTAGGAGTCTGTTCCCTCACCCCTTTCTCTGGAAGGGGTCTTCTGAGGACAGACAGCTCTGTAGCTCAGAGCTCACAGCATAGGAATGAAACATTTTAGATACCACAATTCGATGGGAGATGGAGGCTAGGTGGTTCGACTTGAATTCACCCACTTAGACACAGCTACTCATCCGTAGCTTGGGAAGAAAAATATTTCTTTGTCTTCAAACTTGTTTGGGGTTCGTTGACCTTCTAGACCTTGGCTGCAGCTTGGGTCACGTAGTCTTCCTGTAAATTATATACTCACAGGTTTTATACCCTTGGGTCAGAAATGGGCGTAACTGCCTTTAGGGCAATTCTCTGGGCGTACCAAGTTAATGAGGCATGGTCTAGATTTTATTCAAATCCAATTTTAGACAATTAACTTAACATTTCATCTTCCCCAAAACATTCTCTTTGATTTGGATATTTTCCGTACAATGTATAAACATCAAACATATACTAGGAAAACTCTTCACATTACAATGTTTTCGTAATAACGTAATCTATTAACCTTTAATAACAAAACAAAAATGATATACATTATCATATTCCATCTATCGTCATGACCACCATTGTGACTGACGGAAAGCATTGTTCCAAAGTCCCTTTATTTCATGTTTAATGTTCTGAGGCTGGTTCTCCACAGTAACAGGACAAAGGAATTTGTCTGTGGCCTGAGATTTACCAGGGGCGTGAGGGGTCATAAAAAAAAACACATCTTCAGACCCCTAGATCTCTCCTCCTCTGTTGGGGTTGAGAGATAATCTGTAGGGTTGTGGTCTCCTGTAACCTGGTCAGGACAGTCATGATAGTATTATTCTATAGCATTCGATAGTCAGTCCTCTGAATACTGTAACAGGGAGGAATATTTTGGCCCCTCAAAGGGGGAAGGGTTGACTAGTCATTTGGCATTGTCCTCTGTCTTCCAACTCCAGGTGTCAGAGAGCACATAAATTAGGGCCGAGCCTACAACAGCTGCCTCTGAAAAAACACAGAAGTACTAGTAATAATTGCGTAGCAGAGGTGAAAGACACACCTCCCAGCACTGATTGCTGATTGCCTGGCAAAGGTGAAGAAAACGTCCCCTACAATACACCACTCCCACAAATTAGCAAGACTGTTACACAAATAGGCCTGAAACTAATCCACAAGTCCACAATGACAGTCACAAGTACAGAGCAGTCAGACAGTTCAAACAGCAATGATTAAGTAGACTAATATGTAAAACAGAACACGTAAATGCAATTGCCCTACAAGACAATACCAGCATCTACTTATTGGATAAAAAAAAAAGACTTGCTGCTTTTGTAATAGCTGATGTCCTTCTAAACACCTAGCCTATAGCCTCATCAAAACACCTAGCCTATAGCCTCATCAAAACACCTAGCCTATAGCCTCATCAAAACACCTAGCCTATAGCCTCATCAAAACACCTAACCTATAGCCTCATCCAAACACCTAGTCTATAACCTCATCAACACACCTAGCCTATAGCCTCATCCAAACACCTAGCCTATAGCCTCATCAAAACACCTAGTCTATAGCCTCATCAAGACACCTAGCCTATAGCCTCATCCAAACACCTAGCCTATAGCCTCATCCAAACACCTAGCCTATAGCCTCATCAAAACACCTAACCTATAGCCTCATCAACACACCTAGCCTATAGCCTCATCAAACCCCCTAGCCTATAGCCTCATCCAAACACCTAGTCTATAACCTCATCAACACACCTAGCCTATAGCCTCATCCAAACACCTAGCCTATAGCCTCATCAAAACACCTAGTCTATAGCCTCATCAAGACACCTAGCCTATAGCCTCATCCAAACACCTAGCCTATAGCCTCATCCAAACACCTAGCCTATAGCCTCATCAAAACACCTAACCTATAGCCTCATCAACACACCTAGCCTATAGCCTCATCAAACCCCCTAGCCTATAGCCTCATCCAAACACCTAGCCTATAGCCTCATCCAAACACCTAGTCTATAGCCTCATCAAAACACCTAGTCTATAGCCTCATCAAAACACCTAGTCTATAGCCTCATCAAAACACCTAGCCTATAGCCTCATCAAAACACCTAGCCTATAGCCTCATCAAACCACCTAGCCTATAGCCTCATCCAAACACCTAGCCTATAGCCTCATCAAAACACCTAGTCTATAGCCTCATCCAAACACCTAGTCTATAGCCTCATCCAAACACCTAGTCTAAAGCCTCATCAAAACACCTAGTCTATAGCCTCATCCAAACACCTAGTCTATAGCCTCATCCAAACACCTAGTCTAAAGCCTCATCAAAACACCTAGCCTATAGCCTCATCAAACCACCTAGTCTATAGCCTCATCAAAACACCTTGCCTATAGCGTCATTAAAGCACCTAGCCTAAAGCCTCAATAATACACCTAGCCTATAGCCTCATCAAAACACCAAGCCTATAGCCTCATCAAAACACCTAGCCTATAGCCTCAACAAAACACCTATAGCCTCATCAAACACCTAGCCTATAGCCTCATCAAAACACCTAGCCTATAGCCTCATCAAAACACCTAGTCTATAGCCTCATCAAAACACCTAGCCTATAGCCTCATCAAAACACCTAGCCTATAGCGTCATTAAAACACCTAGCCTATAGCGTCATTAAAACACCTAGCCTATAGCGTCATTAAAACACCTAGCCTATAGCGTCATTAAAACACCTAGCCTATAGCGTCATTAAAACACCTAGTCTATAGCCTCATTAAAACACCTAGTCTATAGCCTCATCAAAACACCTAGCCTATAGCCTCATCAAACCACCTAGTCTATAGCCTCATCAAAACACCTAGCCTATAGCCTCATCAAACCACCTAGTCTATAGCCTCATCAAAACACCTAGCCTATAGCCTCATCAAACCACCTAGTCTATAGCCTCATCAAACCACCTAGTCTATAGCCTCATCAAAACACCTAGCCTATAGCCTCATCAAACCACCTAGTCTATAGCCTCATCAAAACACCTTGCCTATAGTGTCATTAAAGCACCTAGCCTAAAGCCTCAATAATACACCTAGCCTATAGCCTCATCAAAACAACTAGCCTATAGCCTCAATAATACACCTAGCCTATAGCCTCATCAAAACACCAAGCCTATAGCCTCATCAAAACACCTAGCCTATAGCCTCAACAAGACACCTATAGCCTCATCAACACACCTATAGCCTCATCAAAACACCTAGCCTATAGCCTCATCAAAACAACTAGCCTATAGCCTCATCAAAACACCTAGCCTATAGCCTCATTAAAACAACTAGCCTATAGCCTCATCAAAACAACTAGCCTATAGCCTCATCAAAACAACTAGCCTATAGCCTCATCAAAACAACTAGCCTATAGCCTCATCAAAACACCTAGTCTATAGCCTCATCAAAATCTCTGTCTCTCCATGAAACTTTGTGTGTGTGTGTGTGTGTGTGTGTGTGTGCTCCCCAAAAAAAGAAGCCAAGCAGCAAATCGAAGGAATCTGATTGATATTCTCTTAAGAAGGTGGTGGATGTGAGTGAAGCTAGGGCTCACCGCACTGCAAGTACACACACACATCCCACCTCCCTCCACACTGCGGTGCTCAGTCTGTGGGCTTTGTTCCTTGGCAGGTTGGACAGGCCTTCACTGTGAGTTGGACATTAATGAGTGCCTTCCGCAGCCCTGCAACCAAGGGATGTGCATCCAGAACGAGCCTGGCTACGGCTACACCTGTTTCTGTCGTCCTGGATTTGTGGTGAGGCTTACCCAGCACACTCTTCCCTTATTTCATCCTTCCCTCTATCCTCCTTCATCCCTGTTGCCTCCCCCTCTTTCTCTATCTCTGTGTGAATCTCTCTCTCGCCCTTCTTTCCTTTGCTCTTTTCCACGTCTGAAATGTTAGCATTTCTTTCAATATGTTCTTCATCTTCTTTCTTCTCCCAGAATGTGATGGTATTATATTTACCATCCTAGTCATGGCAGGATAAGGCAGTTCCATCTGGCACCCTATTCCCTATACAGTACACTACCTTTGACCCGAGCCCTATGAGCCCTAGTCAACAGAAGTGCACTACGCAGGGTGTCAATTGACAATAGGGTGCCATTTGGGCCATGTTCAGAGAGAGGTTATTTAGTTCAGTCTCCACCACTGTAGATGTCATCCGCAGGCATTTGTGATCATCTCTCCTGCTGCTACACATCATTTACACCCTTATTAAGGTGGCCTGAATCCTGTCTTCATTACCAAGCCCATGTGTGTCTCAAATTGAACCCTATTCCCTGTGTAGTGCCCTACTTTTGTCCATGACCTCACATCATAGATGGAATTATGCTAATGGCTAATAAAATAAACAAATATTTATGTTAGATTAGATTATATAGCTATGGTATAATGTCTATATATTTTACTATTTCTATGGTCAACTAATGTTTATCTATATTTCTGTTTCTATAGTCTAACGTCTATCTCTGTTTTACATGTACAGGGGAGGAACTGTGAGCACAATTACGATGACTGCCTGCTCCAGCCGTGTCCGGGAGGATCCTCCTGTGTTGATGGTATCAACGAGGTCAGCTGTCAGCCAGTCGAGGGAGACATGTCCTCTGTGCCCTGGGAGCCTTCTATGACACAAACCCCTCAGGGATCCCTGCTCACCACGTCACCAATGTCACCAGTGTCACCGTACAGTGAACAACCAACAGGTATGGAGGTCAATCGTAAAGACCACAGTCATATAACAGTTGGGTCAGTACTTTGTGGTCAGGTCAACCGTAAGATCAGCCATTAGATCACACAACCATAACCTGGTTATTTTATAACACCAATGACATAACACCAGTGTCGCCGTAAAGTGTGAATCCAGTGGAAGGCTGAACAACCAACAGGTATATAGATCAATCTTTGAACTTCTGTTATAGTTGGTTCAGCACAGCCTGTATGTGATCTAAGGACATATGTTTCCATGCTCACCACACCACTGTCACCAGCGTACTGCAAAGGTAATATTTTGTGTTGATAGTGTTACGGAAGCAACTAGATGGCCTATTGTTAACACTGTACTCGGCTAAGTCTAGGGCTTCATAATGGTTCTGTAACCTGATTGGATGTGTGCAGTAATGTGACAAGTAAGCGTATGCAACCAGGTGTTAAATGTGTGTAACCAGGGGACATCAACCTTACCCTGGTCCAGGGTCAACTCTGTTATGGTATGTATGTAACCAGGGGACAGCAACCTGGTCCAGGGTCAACTCTGTTATGGTATGTATGTAACCAGGGGACATCAACCTTACCCTGGTCCAGGGTCAACTCTGTTATGGCATGTATGTAACCAGGGGACAGCAACCTGGTCCAGGGTCAACTCTGTTATGGTATGTATGTAACCAGGGGACAGCAACCTTACCCTGGCTCAGGGTCAACTCTGTTATGGTATGTATGTATCCAGGGGACAGCAACCTTACCCTGGTCCAGGGTCAACTCTGTTATGGTATGTATGTATCCAGGGGACAGCAACCTTACCCTGGTCCAGGGTCAACTCTGTTATGGTATGTATGTATCCAGGGGACAGCAACCTTACCCTGGTCCAGGGTCAACTCTGTTATGGTATGTATGTATCCAGGGGACAGCAACCTGGTCCAGGGTCAACTCTGTTATGGTATGTATGTAACCAGGGGACAGCAACCTTACCTGGGTCCAGGGTCAACTCTGTTATGGTATGTGTGTATCCAGGGGACAGCAACCTTACCCTGGTCCAGGGTCAACTCTGTTATGGTATGTATGTATCCAGGGGACAGCAACCTGGTCCAGGGTCAACTCTGTTATGGTATGTATGTATCCAGGGGACAGCAACCTTACCCTGGTCCAGGGTCAACTCTGTTATGGTATGTATGTAACCAGGGGACAGCAACCTGGTCCAGGGTCAACTCTGTTATGGTATGTATGTAACCAGGGGGCAGCAACCTGGTCCAGGGTCAACTCTGTTATGGTATGTATGTATCCAGGGGACAGCAACCTGGTCCAGGGTCAACTCTGTTATGACCTCTTGATCGGCCATTCCAAGCAGATTTGTTTATTTGTTCTAAAGATGACCAAAATAAACACGTACACAAAAGGAAACAAGAGGCATGCCTGAACTAAAGATTCAAATCTCAACCTCGTGGCCTCATGGTCACCAAATAAACCAGCAGCTTCACCTCTTGCCAGCTGGTACACTGACTGACCCGTCACCTGATGACGTGCTTATCAAGGCCTCCTGGCACCAACCAGCCCTTGACTTGGTTGGTGCTGCCACCTGGGGGATGGAGTGTGGAAGTGTATCCTGGTAGAGTGTGTTGCTAACACTAAACGACCTCTCCATGTCTTAACAGTAGGTCAACCATAAGATCGCAGTCATATAAATACCAGTTGGGTCAAAATGAGTTATTTTATTACGCCAATGTCAAAACACCACTTTTATAATGTCGTAACACCAGTGTTAAAATGTTATAACACCAGTGTCATGAGGTTATACCACCAGTATCATAATGTCGTAACACCAATGTCATAATGTCATAACACCAGTGTCATAATGTCATAACACCAGTGTTATAACACCAGTCTCAGAAGATCATAACACCAGTGTCATAATGTTGTAACACCAATGCCATAATGTCATAACACCAGTGTCATAATGTCGTAACACCCGTTTTATAATGTCGTAACACCAGTCTCAGAAGGTCATAACACCAGTGTCATAATGTCGTAACACCAATGTCATAATGTCATAACACCAGTTTTATAATGTCGTAACACCAGTGTCATAATGTCGTAACACCAGTGTCATAATGTCATAACACCAGTGTTGTAACACCAGTCTCAGAAGGTCATAACACCAGTGTCATAATACCATAACACCAGTGTCATAATACCATAACACCAGTGTCATAATACCATAACTCCAGTGTCATAATACCATAACACCAGTGTCATAATACCATAACACCAGTGTCATAATACCATAACTCCAGTGTCATAATACCATAACTCCAGTGTCATAATGTCGTAACACCAGTGTCATAATACCATAACACCAGTGTCATAATACCATAACACCAGTGTCATAATACCATAACACCAGTGTCATAATACCATAACACCAGTGTCATAATACCATAACACCAGTGTCATAATACCATAACTCCAGTGTCATAATACCATAACACCAGTGTCATAATACCATAACTCCAGTGTCATAATACCATAACTCCAGTGTCATAATACCATAACTCCAGTGTCATAATACCATAACTCCAGTGTCATAATACCATAACACCAGTGTCATAATACCATAACTCCAGTGTCATAATACCATAACACCAGTGTCATAATACCATAACTCCAGTGTCATAATACCATAACTCCAGTGTCATAATACCATAACACCAGTGTCATAATACCATAACTCCAGTGTCATAATACCATAACTCCAGTGTCATAATACCATAACTCCAGTGTCATAATACCATAACACCAGTGTCATAATACCATAACTCCAGTGTCATAATACCATAACACCAGTGTCATAATACCATAACTCCAGTGTCATAATACCATAACACCAGTGTCATAATACCATAACACCAGTGTCATAATACCATAACTCCAGTGTCATAATACCATAACACCAGTGTCATAATACCATAACTCCAGTGTCATAATACCATAACTCCAGTGTCATAATACCATAACACCAGTGTCATAATACCATAACACCAGTGTCATAATACCATAACTCCAGTGTCATAATACCATAACTCCAGTGTCATAATACCATAACTCCAGTGTCATAATACCATAACACCAGTGTCATAATACCATAACACCAGTGTCATAATACCATAACACCAGTGTCATAATACCATAACACCAGTGTCATAATACCATAACTCCAGTGTCATAATACCATAACACCAGTGTCATAATACCATAACTCCAGTGTCATAATACCATAACACCAGTGTCATAATACCATAACTCCAGTGTCATAATACCATAACACCGGTGTCATAATGTGCTAACACCAGCACATGTAGCACACTCTGGTTTAATCAAAAAGAAAGCAAGCACAAATAAGCTATAATCTGCAAATCAATTCATTAAAAATGTAATACTGACAACAAAAACTAATACGCCAAACAAACTCAACTCCATATTACAAGAATGATGATATTAGACAGTAATGCGCTTCCTCACCGAGATAGAATCAAAATAAATAAGTTGTGTTAGAGGTTTGAGAAACTCATGAATATATCTAAACTAGGTCACTATCTAAACAGCCCCAGTGCCCTTGGTGCTGCTGCAAATAGACTCAGAGTCCTTCTGCAGTCTGCAGCAATCCTTGGCACCTCCGAATGGAACCTTAGAATACTCAGCTACCGACCAGTTAACCACATAGGTCTACTCAGTTCTATCAAACATTTACCAAACAGAGGAAGAAAAATTGACACTTTTATTTGTCTCGTATACCTCCATGACATACATTGGAAGCAAGCATGTGAATTTTAAACAGTGAGGAAATAAATGTGTTTTCGTTACACATATCACACATACGCTACATGACCAACTCCATATTATGTGGACACCTGCTCGTCAAACATCTCATTCCAAAATTCTGGTCATTAATATGGAATTGGTCCCCCCTTTGCTGCTATAACAGCCTTCACTCTTCTGGGAAGGCTTTCCACTAGATGTTGGAACATTACTGCCGGGACTTGCTTCCATTCAGCCACGAGCATTAGTGAGGTTGGGCACTGATGTTGGGCGATTAGGCCTGGCTCGCAGTCGGCGTTCCAATTAATCTCAATGGTGTTCAATGGGGTTACGGTCAGGGCTCTGTGCAGACCAGTCAAGTTCTTCCACAACTATCTTGACAAACCATTTCTGTATGGACCTCGCTTTGTGCACGAGGGCATTGTCAAGCTGAAACAGAAAAGGGCCTTCCCCAAACTGTTGGCTCAAAGTTGGAAGCACAGAATCATCTAGAATGTCATTGTATGCTGTCGCGTTAAGATTTCCCTTCACTGGAACTAAGGGGCTTAGCCCGAACCATGAAAACCAGCCCCAGACCATTATTCCTCCTCCGCCAAACTTTACAGTTGGTACTATGCATTCGGGCAGGTAGCATTCTCCTGCAATCCGCCAAACCCAGATTCGTTCCGTCGGACTGCCAGATGGTGAAGCGTGAATCATCACTCCAGAGAACGCTTTTCCACTGCTCCACAGTCCAATGGTGGCGAGCTTTACACCACTCCAGGCTACGCTTGGCATTGCACATGGGGATCTTAGGCTTGTGAGCGGCTGCTCGGTCATGGAAACCCATTTCATGAAGCTCCCGACGAACAGTTCTTGTGCTGACATGCTTCCAGAGGGAGTTTGGAACATGGTAGTGAGTGTTGCAACACCTGCATTGCTTGCTGTTTGGGGTTTTAGGCTGGGTTTCTGTACAGCACTTTGAGATATCAGCTGATGTACGAAGGGCTATATAAAATAAATTTGATTTGATTTTGATTTGTTGCAACCAAGGACAGACCATTTTTACCCGCCACACACTTCAGCACTTGGCGGTCCCGTTCTGTGAGCTTTTGTGGCCTACCACTTCGCTGCTGAGCCGTTGTTGCTCCTAGACATTTCCACTTCACAAAAACAGCACTTACAGTTGACTGGAGCAGCTATAGCAGGGCAAAATTTTGACAAATGGACTTGTTGGAAAGGGGGCATCCAATGATGGTGCCACGTTGAAGGTCACGCAGCTCTTCAGTAAGGCCATTATACTGCTAATGTTTGTTTATAGAGATTGCATGGCTGTGTGCACGATTTTATACACCTGTCAGCAACGGGTGTGGCTGAAATAGCCGAATCCACTAATTTGAAGGGGTGTCCACATACTTTTGTATATAGTCTATAGTGTATACTCCGTTTTATTTGGATTTGAAACATTGAGGAAAATAATTATAATGTATTCTCTTATCACCATATATGAGACATTGGAAGCAAGGAAAGTTAACAATAGTTGAATCTCCTGCCTGGTCAAGGTCGACTGTACTTTCTGTCCCTGGACAATAGTGTATACAAACCTGATGTACTGTAGCGTTGTAGGATGAGGATCAATGAGGATCCTGTATAGCAAACAGAGTTGTCTAAAGGGACTCTATGGCTGCCTCCCATATCATACCCTATCCTTTACAAAGTGTACTATATGGACCAATTAGGTGCCTTTTGATTAGTAAAACGTGTTGACAATTCTGTCATAAAGAGCACAAGTTCAACTTAATAAAAACCACTTGAGGAAGATGTCAGCTTGACGTCGAAACGTAATTCACTTGTTCTCATGCTGTACAATGGTTGCCCATAACAGTTTTGACGAGTTCACATTAAATCAGCCATGAATCCCCTTGAAATGAAAGCTTGTTGTGTGTAACAGAGAAAGGCAATTGAATTCAAGCTTCACAAAAAATAAAGTAAATTGTTCAAACATTTAAATGTTTTATTTAGCTACGCAAGTCAGTTAAGAACAACGTATTATTTACAATGATGGTATACCCCAGCCAAACCCAGACAACGCAGGGCCAATTGTGCGCCGCCCGATGAGACTCCCAATAAGGTCCGGATGCGATGCAGCCAAGAACCAGGTACTGCAGTGTGTCTCTTGCACTGAGAAACAGTGTCTTAGACCACTGCGCCACTCGGGAGCCCGTTTCTGGCCTGTCTATCTGTGGGTAACATGGCTGACATGTTATGATCAATCTACTCAGTTTTCCACCACAAAACACCAGAAAAAAAAACAACTGTAGAATCAACTCACCTGCTTTTATAAAATATATTTAAAAAGGAATATTTTCACTGTATTAAAACAAGAGTTCAGTTCAGGTAACAGGGCTGACCTGAAAATGAATCACTAGTAACAATAAATAAATAATCATCTTCAGAAATGACTGTCAAAACAACAACATAACTAGGGCATTACAATGATGGTGAAACTTGGAGAAATGCTGGGGTTAAGTGGGTTAAAATCTTCCTAGAAGTGACAAAGGATGCACAGGAAATGCTGAATTTTGTCACTATTTGTAAACAATTTCTTCTTAAAAGGAACTAATTTCGTGGAACGCCCCATATATGGAATATAGTAAATAACCCGGTTATTATATGGAATATAGTAAATAACCTGGTTATTATATGGTACATAGTAAATAACCCAGTTATTATATGGGATATAGTAAATAACCCGGTTATTATATGGAATATAGTAAATAACCCGGCTATTATATGGAATATAGTAAATAACCTGGTTATTATATTGAATATAGTAAATTACCCAGTTATTATATGGAGTAGTGCACAATATGTCACCCACCACCTGGATTCAGTCTTAATGTAGCAACATTTGAAATTGTGTTTTTTACATTGGATAAAAGTAGAGACTCAGAGCTACAAAATGGTATATCATACCATATCATTTGAGGAACAATGGGAAAGTCATTCTCCTTTTGAAGTTGATCAACTTGTAAACTCACTTTTGAGAAAATGGCCTTTAAATGTTTTGGTATCTAGTGAAGAGCTCTTCTTTGTCTACACCCATTCAGCATCGTTCACACCCTCTTAAGCTTTAGCCACACCCATCTCGTTTCACTCTCGGAGCGCACACCTGACGCTCTGGCCGATGATTGGATAACATGAAAACAGCCTAGCCAGCTCTGCTGGCAACAATTTCATTGGGATGCAGCCAATGGCTTTCTTTATGGTCTCTACAGTATGTGAGATAGAGAGTGTTGAACTCAATATAGTGGAAGATGATGGGCACCTTAAAATTCGCACACCACTCTTGGAGGAGAAGGAAAGCTTACAGCAGATACACCTCAATAATGATCGTCACAGCCCAGAACTGTTATCAATGGCCGCCACGTTTGACAGGGATACAATGACATACTGTAAGCTGTTTTCTATGAACTGGTTTACAGTAACAGGGATGAAATGACATACTGTAAGCTGTGTTCTATGAACTGATTTACAGTAACAGGGATGAAATGACATACTGTAAGCTGTGTTCTATGAACTGGTTTACAGTAACAGGGATGACATGACATACTGTAAGCTGTGTTCTATGAACTGGTTTACAGTAACAGGGATGAAATGACTTACTGTAAGCTGTGTTCTATGAACTGATTTACAGTATCATGGATGAAATTACATACTGTAAGCTGTGTTCTATGAACTGGTTTACAGTAACAGGGATGAAATGACATACTGTAAGCTGTGTTCTATGAACTGGTTTACAGTAACAGGGATGAAATGACATACTGTGAGCTGTGTTCTATGAACCGGTTTACAGTAACAGGGATGAAATGACATACTGTAAGCTGTGTTCTATGAACCGATTTACAGTAACAGGGAGAGCTAGCCTACTCTGTTTATTGTGCTCTGTTTCTACGTCCATGATTTTGGTCCAAGTTGTCATGACAATGCGCTGGCGGGGAAAAACGTTTGTTGCGTGTGCCTTGATTGAACCATTTTATGGGGTAAAAGTGTGGTAATTGGTTAAAATTGGGATCCCTATTTTTCAAGTGCAGTGATTTGACTGTGTTATGTGGTACGCGTAAGGTGATTGGTCAATTTTGCAAAGGCTTGCGTAATATGAAGAGAAATGTTGATTTTTGTAAAAAAAAAAAAAAATTGTGATTACAGAATCTTACAATCCTGGAGGTACTGATGTAATAGCAGCTGTATAAAACCCTTCAGACTTCAGTTAAAGAGAGACAGGTGATTCATAGAACACACTTCCTTGGTTCCTTGGTTGCAGCTCAGTTGTTAGAGCATGGTGCTTGCAACGCCAGGGATGTGGGTTCAATTCCTGTGTTGGACAAGTATGGAAAAAGTATGCAGTCGCTCTGGATAAGAGAGTCTGCTAAATGACTAGAATGTAAAATGTTCCTTTGTCTTGGTTATCTATGGGTTGTGTGTTTCCCTGTGTGAGGACAATCGGACAACCCATGGAAACAGTATATAATTTGGTATACTTGTTTTATTTTTTCACCTCGACAGCTTAGTTGCTTACTGTTCTGTAAATGCCATCAGGTTGTTCCTGTTCAGGGTTAACTAAATGAGTTTGTGTTTTAATGTGTTGTTTTGACAGTTCTGCTAATTGGGTATGTTTTTGACCATTTTATATAGTCTGTTGGCTGTTGCGTAACCTTACTGGCAAGACACGGAGTCGTGTATGTGTCATCGGCAGTTCATGAATATTCATGAGTTGGGGCCTGGCTGCATACAAATATCCCTGTCTCTATTTGTCATCCCAGCAGTTGGTTCATGTTCTCTGTGTTTATGTAACTGGCAAACAGACACACGTGCAAATACACACAAACACACACACAAATGCATACATTTGCAAGCACACACACATACACAAATGCACACATGCACACACACACACACACATACACACAAATGCATATTTCTTAATTGTTAAATATTTTCTTAACTCTTCTTGAACTGCACTGTTGGTTAAGGGCTTGTAAGTAAAGCATTTCATGGTAAGGTCTACACTTGTTGTATTCGGCATTTCACGGTAAGGTCTACACTTGTTGTATTCGGCACATGTGACAAATACAGTTTGATTTGATACACACACACACACACACACACACACACACACACACACACACAAACACAACACACTCAAACACACACACACACACACACTCAAACACAACACACTCAAACACACACACACACACACACACTCAAACACAAACACACACACACTCAAACACAAACACACACTCAAACACAAACACACACACACTCAAACACAAACACACACACACTCAAACACAAACACACACTCAAACACAAACACACACACACTCAAACACAAACACACACTCAAACACAAACACACACTCAAACACACACACTCAAACACACAAACTAATGCTCTACTACAGATCTGGCCAAATGGGACCGATGCACATCAGTTACTTTGAACGCTTGGAACAATAACTCTCTAATGTTGTTAATTCTCTGGTAATGTCATATTAGACTGTATGTACATGGTTTACAGAGAGAGAGATGACTCTCTGGTAATGTCATATTAGACTGTATGTACATGGTTTACAGAGAGAGAGATGATTCTCTGGTAATGTCATATTAGACTGTATGTACATGGTTTACAGAGAGAAAGATGACTCTCTGGTAATGTCATATTAGACTGTATGTACATGGTTTACAGAGAGAAAGATGACTCTCTGGTAATGTCATATTAGACTGTATGTACATGGTTTACAGAGAGAGAGATGACTCTCTGGTAATGTCATATTAGACTGTATGTACATGGTTTACAGAGAGAGAGATGATTCTCTGGTAATGTCATATTAGACTGTATGTACATGGTTTACAGAGAGAAAGATGACTCTCTGGTAATGTCATATTAGACTGTATGTACATGGTTTACAGAGAGAGAGATGACTCTCTGGTAATGTCATATTAGACTGTATGTACATGGTTTACAGAGAGAGAGATGATTCTCTGGTAATGTCATATTAGACTGTGTGTACATGGTTTACAGAGAGAAAGATGACTCTCTGGTAATGTCATATTAGACTGTATGTACATGGTTTACAGAGAGAGAGATGATTCTCTGGTAATGTCATATTAGACTGCATGTACATGGTTTACAGAGAGAGAGATGATTCTCTGGTAATGTCATGTTAGACTGCATGTACATGGTTTACAGAGAGAGAGATGATTCTCTGGTAATGTCATATTAGACTGTGTGTACATGGTTTACAGAGAGAGAGATGACTCTCTGGTAATGTCATATTAGACTGTGTGTACATGGTTTACAGAGAGAAAGATGACTCTCTGGTAATGTCATATTAGACTGTGTAACACTCGTCTGATGAAGAAGGAGTGGACCAAAGCGCAGCGTGGTACGTGTTCATGATATTTGTTTAAATCTGAACACTAGAACAAAAATAACAAAGTGAGAAACGAACAGTTCTGTAAGGTAACTAAAACTATACAGAAAACAACTACCCACAAACCCAGGTGGGAAAAAGGCTGTCACGTTCTGACCATCGTTCGTGTGTGTTTTCCTTGTTTTAGTGTTGGTCAGGACGTGAGCTGGGTGGGCATTCTATGTTGTGTGTCTGGTTTGTCTATTTCTATGTTTGGCCTGATATGGTTCTCAATCAGAGGCAGGTGTTAGTCATTGTCTCTGATTGGGAACCATATTTAGGTAGCCTGTTTGGTGTTGGGTTTTGTGGGTGATTGTTCCTGTCTCTGTGTTTGTTGTCACCAGATAGGCTGTATAGGTTTTCACGTTACGTTTGTTGTTTTTGTATTGTTCGTTTTTATTCTTTATTAAACAAGTATCAAGAATACCACGCTGCATTTTGGTCCGACTCTCCTTCACCCAAAGAAAACCGTTACAAAGGCTACCTAAGTATGATTCTCAATCAGAGACAACGATAGACAGCTGCCTCTGATTGAGAACCACACCCGGCCAAACACAAAGAAATAGAAAACATAGAAATAAAGAAACTAGAATGCCCACCCTAGTCTCACCCTGGTCTAACCAAAATAGAGAATTAAAGTGTCTCTATGGCCAGGGCGTGATAGACCATATGTATATGGTTTACAGAGAGAGAGATGATTCTCTGGTAATGTCATATTAGACTGTGTGTACATGGTTTACAGAGAGAGAGATGATTCTCTGGTAATGTCATATTAGACTGCATGTACATGGTTTACAGAGAGAGAGATGATTCTCTGGTAATGTCATATTAGACTGCATGTACATGGTTTACAGAGAGAGAGAGATGATTCTCTGGTAATGTCATATTAGACTGTGTGTACATGGTTTACAGAGAGAGATGATTCTCTGGTAATGTCATATTAGACTGCATGTACATGGTTTACAGAGAGAGAGATGATTCTCTGGTAATGTCATATTAGACTGTGTGTACATGGTTTACAGAGAGAGAGATGATTCTCTGGTAATGTCATATTAGACCATATGTATATGGTTTACAGAGAGAGAGAGATGATTCTCTGGTAATGAGAGAGAAGGAGAGAGAAAGAGAAGGAGAGGGAGAGAGAGTTGTGAGGAAAACTCTCAAAAGAGTGAATACTCACAAAGCGGCAGGCCCAGATGGCATCCCTGGCTGTGTCCTCAGAGTGTGTGCTGGCAGGCGTCTTCTCGGAAATGTTCAACATGTCCCTATCCCAGGCTGTAGCCCCCCCCTGCTTCAAGGAGACCACCATCGTCCCTGTGCCCAAGAAAAATAAAGTGAAATGCCCAAATGACTATCGCCCATTGCACTCAACCCAGTCATCATAAAGTGCTTTGAGAGGTTGGTCATGGCCCACATCAAGGCCAGCATGCCAGGCACACTGGACCCATCCAATTTGCTCTAACACATCTGGACAACAGGAACACCTATGTGAGAATGCTGCTCATAGACTACAGTTCAGCATTCAACACTGCTGTTCCCTCCAGGCTCGACACCAAGCTCAGAGCCCTGGGTCTAGACACCACCCTCTGCAACTGGATCCTGGACATCCTGATGGGCAGACCACAGGCTGTGAGGATGGGCAACAACACCTCCACCACACTGACTCTTAACACAGAGGCCACCCCAGGGGTGTTTCCTCGGCCCACTGTTGTACTCCCTAGTCCTGACGTGAACCAACACCACCACCACTCTTAGCAGAGACGCTGATGTGCACTCTTGACAAGGCGGCTGAAGAAATTTGGCTTGCCACCCCAGGTCCTCTCCAAATACTGCCGCTGCACCATTGAGAGTGTCCTGACCGGTTGCATCATGGCCTGGTATGGGAATTGCTCCATCTACAACCGCAAGGCCATCCAGCGGGTGGTGAAGATGGCCCAGTACATCACTGGGACCGTGGCCCTCCGGCGGGTGGGGAAGACGGCCCAGTACATCACTGGGACCTTGGCCCTCCGGCGGGTGTTGAAGACGGCCCAGTACATCACTGGGACCGTGGCCCTCCGGCGGGTGGGGAAGACGGCCTAGTACATCACTGGGACCGTAGCCCTCCAGCGGGTGGGGAAGACGGCCTAGTACATCACTGGGACCGTGGCCCTCCGGCGGGTGGTGAAGACGGCCCAGTACATCACTGGGACCGTGGCCCTCCGGCGGGTGGTGAAGACGGCCCAGTACATCACTGGGACCGTGGCCCTCCCGCGGGTGGGGAAGACGGCCCAGTACATCACTGGGACCGTGGCCCTCCGGCGGGTGGGGAAGATGGCCCAGTACATCACTGGGACCGTGCTCCCACCCATCTAGGACATCTACTTGGTGAGGAAGTCCTGCAGCATCATCAAGGACCCAACACACTCCAGCCACAAACTGTTCTCTCCCTTACCGCCAGGCAGACAGTATCGGAGCATGAGGTCTGATACCAACAGGATCAGAGACATTTTCTATCTACAAGCCATCAGACTGCTGAACACTTGAACTGGCCTGACAACCTGCACTGACAGCTCACTTTCCAGCCCACTTTCCAGCTCACATTCTCAAACACATAGATCCCCCGAACGCAGCTCACTCTCCAGATCCCAATCACCTGAATTCTGATCACCTGTTCACACACCTGTATGTCATTATCACACACTATTTAGTTTATTTCTTTGCACCCCATCATTGCGAGGTATTGTTATTATTTTTGACACACTTCTATTCGGACCTCTATTTTCCCTGTAATTTGATCCTCCTGTGTATGATAAATGTAAAAACTAGGTGATTTATTGAATATCTGAAACATACAATATACTTGCAGTGAAGCCGCTCAACAACTGCATCATACCAGTCATCCAACAGTCCCCCCCCCCCCCCCCCCCCCCAAGAAGAAAAAAAAATAATCAAATGAATTCCGTTCCCCACCCCCAAGAACCCCCCCCCAATGCACCAACAGCCAAGAGAATGAACCAAAGAGAAAAAAGGAAAAGACAGAAGAAAACAGCAAACAACAGAAGAAAACATGCCAAAAAAAAGAATACATTTAAAACAAAGGACATCAAGAACAACAGAAATCCTAACAGCAATGCCTACTTTATATGTGTGTGTTCTTGTATGTGTTTATTTGAATGAGAGTGTGTATATGCATGTGTACAAACACCTGCACAGCATCAGCCTCAGGCAAACCGGCATTAGTTGTAAAAACAATGCCCCTCAGTGTCATGCAAACTGACTTTTTATAATGTTATTTTTTATTTTTTATACTTTTATCTTTGACCATCATTCTATCTCCCACACAGAAACTCCACTCTCACTTGTCTCCAATTCCACATCCCAACCCTCAGCTTCCCTCAGCTCATCCCATCTATCTCTGCTGGCCACCCACTTCGGGTTTCTACGCAACACATATCTTTCAACTATGCTGTGCAGCATGACAATGATCCCAAACACACCGCCCGGGCAACGAAGGAGTGGCTTCGTAAGAAGCATTTCAAGGTCCTGGAGTGGCCTAGCCAGTCTCCAGATCTCAACCCCATAGAAAATCTTTGGAGGGAGTTGAAAGTCCGTGTTGCCCAGCAACAGCCCCAAAACATCACTGCTCTAGAGAAGATCTGCATGGAGGAATGGTCCAAAATACCAGCAACAGTGTGTGAAAACCTTGTGAAGACTTACAGAAAACATTTGACCTCTGTCATTGCCAACAAAGGGTATATAACAAAGTATTGAGATAAACTTTTGTTATTGACCAAATACTTATTTTCCACCATAATTTGCAAATAAATTAATTAAAAATCCTACAATGTGATCTTTTGGATTTTTTTTTCTCATTTTGTCTGTCATAGTTGAAGTGTACCTATGATGCAAATTACAGGCCTCTAATATTTTTAAGTTGGAGAACTTGCACAATTGGTGGCTGACTAATTACTTTTTTGCCACACTGTATATATCAACTCATACATCCATACATCGTACATCCTGATTCCTGTGCCATGGAATCGGTACATCAAAAATCTCTTCCTAACTATTTTGCAATCTGTATGGCACAGTTGTCAACATCCTGGTCCTCAAATGAAATGGGTATACTTTCCTATGTATGCTATTTTTATTCCTCCGACAGTTTTGATCCTTTATATTGGGCAGACAGACCTTCTCCCGCTGCCACCTGCCTCCTCCATTTTTGTGGTAATGCTGTAATCAATTGGTTGTACTCTTGGATTGAGCAGACCTTCCCGTACAATTCTGATAACTCCATGAAGGACATAACTCTACCATTCCAATTTACAATATAATTTAAGAACAAAATACCCTTTCCCATAAATACAGGTATTTTATCAACCAGCACATTTGAGTTCAGCCATAATATTTGTTGTACCTTTTCAGGGGGATGCAATTTAAATTGTAGCTAGTTCTGCAATGCTTGTTTGAAAAAGAGAGATACTTTGAAAAAAAGTATAATTTTCAATTAATCGAAAATGAGACAGGGCAATCTGCACAAAGGCAAAAAGGCCATTTTTAAACAATGGATGAGCTTTTCTTATTAATCTACTTGAGAACCATTTAGGGTTCAAATAAAACTTTTGAATGAGTGAAGCTTTTAGAGAGAGGTTTAGTGCTTTTATATTTGATGATCTCAACCCACCCAATTCATATTAATTATATAGATAGGCACGTCTTATTTTTGTCTGGTTTAGCGTCCCAGATAAAGCAGAATATTTTTTGCTCAAATGATTTGAAAAGCGAATCATCAGGATCAGACAGAGGCATAAGTAACTGAGTGAACAGAGATATGACTAAGGAGTTAATCAGGGCAATTTTTTAATAAATAGACAGGTATTTACCTCTCCATGATTGTAGGATCTTGTCTATTTTAAGTTTTCTATTGAAATTCATTGTGGAGAGCTTATTTATATATTTTGTGATATGAATACCGAGTATGTCAACTTCACCATCAGCCCATTTTATAGGTAAACTGCAGGGTAATGTAAAAGTTGTATTTTTTAAAAGATCCAATACGTAATATTGTACACTTATCAAAATTAGGTTTTAATCCAGAGAGTACAGAAAAGTTATCTAGATCTTCAATGAGACATTGCAGGGATCTAGCTTATGGACTTAATATAAAACTTGAGTCATCGGAATACATCGACACCTTTGTTTTTAAGCCTTGGATTTCTAATCCTCTCATGTTGTTATTGGATCTGATTTTAATAGCTAGCATTTCGATGACCATAACGAATAGATGTGGTGACAGCGGACACCCTTGTTTAACTCCTCTTGACAATTCAAAACTCTCTGAGAAGTAGCCGTTATTCACTATTTTACACCTGGGTTGCTATGCATTAGAGAGACAATAGAGAGAGAGGGAGAGAAGAGAAGAGAAAAGAGAGTGAGAAGAGAGCGATATCAGGTGTGTGTTTATGTATAAGTCTCTATGTGTAAGCTAGCATGTAATTGAGTACGTGTATGTTCATATCCACTTCATAATGTTCAGTTATTTTTACAGTACCCATACCTTCTTTTTTTTTGTAACCTGAAGTCCCTGTAGAATTTAGTACAGCCATGGTGTTATGGAGCTGTCTCGGAATAGCTGTCCGTCTATAAAGGGTTTGTATGATAGTTTTGGCCTGCCTCACTGACGACGCATTTTGAGGCTGTATTTATTGTAGCTGGGGATTTTAACAAGGCTAATGTGAATACACGGCTCGCTAAATTTCATCAGCATATCGAATGCGTGACCCGGGCTGGCAAAATTCTGGACCATTGTTACTCTAACTTCCGCGACGCATACAAAGCCCTCCCTCGCCCTCCTTTCGGCACATCAGACCACGACTACATTTTGTTGCTCCCAGTCTATAGGCAGAAACTAAAACAGGAAATACCCATGCTCAGGTGTATTCAAACCTGATGCGACCGATCTGATTCCATGCTTCAAGATTGCTTTGATCACGTGGACTGGGATATGTTCCGGATAGAGTCAGACAACAACATTAATGTATACGCTAATTCGGTGAGTGAGTCTATTAGCAAGTGCATCGGTGATGTTGTTCCCACTGCGACTATTAAAACCTTCCCCAACCGGAAACCGCACAAAACTGGCGCAGCGATCCACTGCTTTTAATCATGGCAAAGCGACTGGAAACATGACCGAATACAAACAGTGTAGCTATTCCCTCCGCAAGGCAATCAAACAAGCTAAGCGTCAGTATAGAGACAAAGTAGAGTCACAATTCAATGGCTCAGGCACGAGAGGTATGTGGCAGGGTCTACAGTCAATCACGGACTACAAAAAGAAAACCAGCCCCGTCACAGACACCGATGTCTTGCTCCCAGACAAGCTAAACCACTTCTTTGCTCGCTTTGAGGACAATACAGTGCCACTGACACGGCCCGCCACCAAAACCTGCGGGCTCTCCTTCACCTCAGCCAACATGAGTAAAACATTTAAACGTGTTTACCCTCGCAAGGCTGCCGGCCCAGACAGCATCCCTAGCCGCGTCCTCAGAGCATGCACAGACCAGCTGGCTGGTGTGTTTACGGACATATTCAATCAATCCCTATCCCAGTCTGCTGTTCCCACATGCTTCAAGAGGGCCACCATTGTTCCTGTTCCCAAGAAAGCTAAGGTAACTGAGCTAAACGACTATCGCCCCATAGTACTCACTTCTGTCATCATGAAGTGCTTTGAGAGACTAGTCAAGGATCATATCATCATATCACCAATCGCAATCACACTGCACACTTCCCTAACCCACCTGGACAAGAGGAATACCTATGTAAGAATGCTGTTCATCGACTACAGCTCAGCATTTAACACCATATTAATCTCGAGACCCTGGGTCTCGACTCCGCCCTGTGCAACTGGGTCCTGGACTTTCTGACGGGCCACCCCAGGTGGTGAAGGTAGGAAACAACATCTCCTCCCCCACTGATCCTCAACACTGGGGCCCCAAAAGGGTGCATTATCAGCCCTCTCCTGTACTCCCTGTTCACCCATGACTGCGTGGCCATGCACTCCTCCAACTCAATCATCAAATTTGCAGACTACAGTGGTAGGCTTGATTACCAAGATGGCCTACAGGGAGGAGGTGAGGGCCCTTGGGTGTGTGGTGTCAGGAAAATAACCTCTCACTCAACGTCAGCAAAACAAAGGAGATGATTGTGGACTTCAGGAAACAGCAGAGGGAGCACTCCCCCTATCCACATTGACAGGACCGTAGTGGAGAAGGTGGAAAGTTTTAAGTTCCTCGGCGTACACATCACAGACAAACTGAAATGGTCCACCCACACAGACAGTGTGGTGAAGAAGGCACAACAGCGCCTCTTCAACCTCAAGAGGCTGAAGAAATGTCACTTGTCACCAAAAACACTCAAACTTTTACAGATGCACAATTGAGAGCACCCTGTCGGGCTGTATCACCGCCTAGTACGGCAACTGCTCCGCCCACAACCGCAAGGCTCTCCAGAGGGTAGTGAGGTCTGCACAACGCATCGCCGGGGGCAAACTACCTGCCCTCCAGGACACCTACACCACCCAGTGTCACAGGAAGGCCAAAAAGATCATCAAGGACAACAACCACCCGAGCCACTGCCTGTTCACCCCGTTATCATCCAGAAGGCGAGGTCAGTACAGGTGCATCAAAGCTGGGACCGAGAGACTGAAAAACAGCTAACAATCTCAAGGCCATCAGACTGTTAAACAGCCATCACTAACATTGAGTGGCTGCTGCCAACATACTGACTCAAATCTCTAGCCACGTTAATAATTATAAATTGGATGTAATAAATGTATCACTAGTCACTTTAAACAATTCCACTCGATATAATGTATACACACCCTACATTACTCATCTCATATGTATATACTGTACTCTATACCATCTACTGCATATTGCCTACGCCGTTCGGCCATCGCTCTTCCATATATTTCTATGTACATATTCTTATTAATTTCTTCCACTTGTGTGCATAAGGTAGTTGTTGTGAAATTGCTGGATTACTTGTTAGAAATTACTGCACGGTCAGAACTAGAAGCACAAGCATTTCGCTACACTCGCATTAACATCTACTAAATCAAATCAAATCAAATCAAATTTTATTTGTCACATACACATGGTTAGCAGATGTTAATGCGAGTGTAGCGAAATGCTTGTGCTTCTAGTTCCGACAATGCAGTAATAACAAGTAATCTAACTAACAATTCCAAAAACTACTGTCTTGTACACAGTGTAAGGGGATAAAGAATATGTACATAAGGATATATGAATGAGTGATGGTACAGAGCAGCATAGGCAAGATACAGTAGATGGTATCGGGTACAGTATGTACAAATGAGATGAGTATGTAAACAAAGTGGCATAGTATAGTATAAAGTGGCTAGTGATACATGTATTACATAAGGATACCGTCGATGATATAGAGTACAGTATATACGTATGCATATGAGATGAATAATGTAGGGTAAGTAACATTTATATAAGGTAGCATTGTTTAAAGTGGCTAGTGATATATTTACATCATTTCCCATCAATTCCCATTATTAAAGTGGCTGGAGTTGAGTCAGTGTCAGTGTGTTGGCAGCAGCCACTCAGTGTTAGTGGTGGCTGTTTAACAGTCTGATGGCCTTGAGATAGAAGCTGTTTTTCAGTCTCTCGGTCCCAGCTTTGATGCACCTGTACTGACCTCGCCTTCTGGATGATAGCGGGGTGAACAGGCAGTGGCTCGGGTGGTTGATGTCCTTGATGATCTTTATGGCCTTCCTGTGACATCGGGGGGTGTAGGTGTCCTGGAGGGCAGGTAGTTTGCCCCCGGCGATGCGTTGTGCAGACCTCACTACCCTCTGGAGAGCCTTACGGTTGAGGGCGGTGCAGTTGCCATACCAGGCGGTGATACAGCCCGCCAGGATGCTCTCGATTGTGCATCTGTAGAAGTTTGTGAGTGCTTTTGGTGACAAGCCGAATTTCTTCAGCCTCCTGAGGTTGAAGAGGCGCTGCTGCGCCTTCTTCACGATGCTGTCTGTGTGAGTGGACCAATTCAGTTTGTCTGTGATGTGTATGCCGAGGAACTTAAAACTTGCTACCCACTCCACTACTGTTCCATCGATGTGGATAGGGGGGTGTTCCCTCTGCTGTTTCCTGAAGTCCACAATCATCTCCTTAGTTTTGTTGACGTTGAGTGTGAGGTTATTTTCCTGACACCACACTCCGAGGGCCCTCACCTCCTCCCTGTAGGCCGTCTCATCGTTGTTGGTAATCAAGCCTACCACTGTTGTGTCGTCCGCAAACTTGATGATTGAGTTGGAGGCGTGCGTGGCCACGCAGTCGTGGGTGAACAGGGAGTACAGGAGAGGGCTCAGAACGCACCCTTGTGGGGCCCCAGTGTTGAGGATCAGCGGGGAGGAGATGTTGTTGCCTACCCTCACCACCTGGGGGCGGCCCGTCAGGAAGTCCAGTACCCAGTTGCACAGGGCGGGGTCGAGACCCAGGGTCTCGAGCTTGATGACGAGCTTGGAGGGTACTATGGTGTTGAATGCCGAGCTGTAGTCGATGAACAGCATTCTCACATAGGTATTCCTCTTGTCCAGATGGGTTAGGGCAGTGTGCAGTGTGGTTGAGATTGCATCGTCTGTGGACCTATTTGGGCGGTAAGCAAATTGGAGTGGGTCTAGGGTGTCAGGTAGGGTGGAGGTGATATGGTCCTTGACTAGTCTCTCAAAGCACTTCATGATGACGGATGTGAGTGCTACGGGGCGGTAGTCATTTAGCTCAGTTACCTTAGCTTTCTTGGGAACAGGTACAATGGTGGCCCTCTTGAAGCATGTGGGAACAGCAGACTGGTATAGGGATTGATTGAATATGTCCGTAAACACACCGGCCAGCTGGTCTGCGCATGCTCTGAGGGCGCGGCTGGGGATGCCATCTGGGCCTGCAGCCTTGCGAGGGTTAACACGTTTAAATGTCTTACTCACCTCGGCTGCAGTGAAGGAGAGACCGCATGTTTTCGTTGCAGGCCGTGTCAGTGGCACTGTATTGTCCTCAAAGCGGGCAAAAAAGTTATTTAGTCTGCCTGGGAGCAAGACATCCTGGTCTGTGACTGGGCTGGATTTCTTCCTGTAGTCCGTGATTGACTGTAGACCCTGCCACATGCCTCTTGTGTCTGAGCCGTTGAATTGAGATTCTACTTTGTCTCTGTACTGGCGCTTAGCTTGTTTGATAGCCTTGAGGAGGGAATAGCTGCACTGTTTGTATTCGGTCATGTTACCAGACACCTTGCCCTGATTAAAAGCAGTGGTTCGCGCTTTCAGTTTCACACGAATGCTGCCATCAATCCACGGTTTCTGGTTAGGGAATGTGTTAATCGTTGCTATGGGAACGACATCTTCAACGCACGTTCTAATGAACTCGCACACCGAATCAGCGTATTCGTCAATGTTGTTATCTGACGCAATACGAAACATCTCCCAGTCCACGTGATGGAAGCAGTCTTGGAGTGTGGAGTCAGCTTGGTCGGACCAGCGTTGGACAGACCTCAGCGTGGGAGCCTCTTGTTTTAGTTTCTGTCTGTAGGCAGGGATCAACAAAATGGAGTTGTGGTCAGCTTTTCCGAAAGGGGGGCGGGGCAGGGCCTTATATGCGTCGCGGAAGTTAGAGTAACAATGGTCCAAGGTCTTTCCTCCCCTGGTTGCGCAATCGATATGCTGATAAAATTTGGGGAGTCTTGTTTTCAGATTAGCCTTGTTAAAATCCCCAGCTACAATGAATGCAGCCTCCGGATAAATTGTTTCCAGTTTGCAGAGAGTTAAATAAAGTTCGTTCAGAGCCTTCGATGTGTCTGCTTGGGGGGGGATATATACGGCTGTGATTATAATCGAAGAGAATTCTCTTGGTAGATAATGCGGTCTACATTTGATTGTGAGGAATTCTAAATCAGGTGAACAGAAGGATTTGAGTTCCTGTATGTTTCTTTCATCACACCATGTCACGTTGGCCATGAGGCATACGCCCCCGCCCCTCTTCTTACCAGAAAGATGTTTGTTTCTGTCTGCGCGATGTGTGGAGAAACCCGTTGGCTGCACCGCTTCGGATAGCGTCTCTCCAGTGAGCCATGTTTCAGTGAAGCAAAGGACGTTACAGTCTCTGATGTCCCTCTGGAATGCTACCCTTGCTCGGATTTCATCAACCTTGTTGTCAAGAGACTGGACATTGGCAAGAAGAATGCTAGGGAGTGGTGCACGCTGTGCCCGTCTCCGGAGTCTGACCAGAAGACCGCCTCGTTTCCCTCTCTTTCGGAGTCGTTTTTTTGGGTCGCTGCATAGGATCCACTCCGTTGTCCTGTTTGTAAGGCAGAACACAGGATCCGCGTCGCGAAAAACATATTCTTGGTCATACTGATGGTGAGTTGATGCTGATCTTATATTCAGTAGTTCTTCTCGACTGTATGTAATGAAACCTAAGATGACCTGGGGTACTAATGTAAGAAATAACACGTAAAAAAACAAAAAACTGCATAGTTTCCTAGGAACGCGAAGCGAGGCGGCCATCTCTGTCGGCGCCGGAAGTACTAGCCATGTGTATGTGACCAATAAGATTTGATTTGATCTGAAAGCTATGATCCCTTATTGATGTCACTTGTTAAATCCACTTTAAATAATTGTAGAGGAAGGGGAGGAGACAGGTTAAAGAGAGATTTTTAAGCCTTCAGACATGGATTGTGTATGTGTGCTATTCAGAGGGTGAATGGGCAAGACAAAAGATTTAAGTGCCTTTGAGCGGGGTATGGTGGTAGATGCCAGGCACACCGGTTTGAGTGTGTCAAGAACTGCAACACAGCTGGGTTTTTCACATTCAACTATTTCCTGTTTGTATCAAGAAGGACATCCAGCCAACTTGGCACAACTGTGGGAAGCATTGGAGTCAACATGGTCCAACATCCTTGCGGAATGCTTTTGACACCTTATAGAATCCATGCCCCGGCGAATTGAGGCTGTTCTGCGGAGAAAAGGGGGGTGAAACGCAATAACAGGAAGGTGTTCCTAATGTTTTGTACACTCAGTGTATATATATATATATATATATATATATATATATATACATACACTGAGTGTACAAAACAGTTACAGTTATGTGGAGTTACAGTTATGTGGATGTTTATGACTAGAGTCTCTCTATATAGTTATATATATAACTATATAGAGAGACTCTAGTCATTAACATCCACATAACTGGTTTCAAACAGACACACTACAAATCCTCACAACAAGAGGAACCCAAACTGGGGTTTTAATGATTCCTCCTGAAATTACAACTGACTACTGAGGTGTGTTGACAGTGTAGCACAGATCATTAGGATATTGTCAGCCACGCCAAGGGCAGATTTCTAGATGAAAAGAAACATATTCACACAGAACTATCAATTGCTTCTCTGTGGTTTGGAGATTTGTCTTGCAATGCTTTGAGATTTTTTTTGTTAATTTTTGTAATGCTAACTGCACTTTACAACTTATTTTGTGTGTTAATATACAGGAATCAAATCAATGTTTATTTGTCACGTGCGCCGAGTACAACAGGTGTAGGTAGACCTTACAGTGAAATGCTTACTTACAAGCCCTAACCAACAGTGTAGACCTTACAGTGAAATGCTTACTTACAAGCCCTAACCAACAGTGTAGACCTTACAGTGAAATGCTTACTTACAAGCCCTAACCAACAGTGTAGACCTTACAGTGAAATGCTTACTTACAGGCCCTAACCAACAGTGTAGACCTTACAGTGAAATGCTTACTTACAGGCCCTAACCAACAGTGTAGACCTTACAGTGAAATGCTTACTTACAAGCCCTAACCAACAGTGTAGACCTTACAGTGAAATGCTTACTTACTACAAGCCCTAACCAACAGTGTAGACCTTACAGTGAAATGCTTACTTACAGGCCCTAACCAACAGTGTAGACCTTACAGTGAAATGCTTACTTACAGGCCCTAACCAACAGTGTAGACCTTACAGTGAAATGCTTACTTACAAGCCCTAACCAACAGTGTAGACCTTACAGTGAAATGCTTACTTACTACAAGCCCTAACCAACAGTGTAGACCTTACAGTGAAATGCTTACTTACAGGCCCTAACCAACAGTGTAGACCTTACAGTGAAATGCTTACTTACAGGCCCTAACCAACAGTGTAGACCTTACAGTGAAATGCTTACTTACTACAAGCCCTAACCAACAGTGTAGACCTTAGAGTGAAATGCTTACTTACAGGCCCTAACCAACAGTGTAGACCTTACAGTGAAATGCTTACTTACAAGCCCTAACCAATTGTGCATTTTGTAAGTAAAAAAATAGGGATTAGGTAAACAATAGATAAGTAAAGAAATGTAAAAAAACAGTCAAATTAACAGTAGCGAGGCTCTATACAGGTGGTACCGGTACAGAGTCAATGTGCGGGGCCACAGGTTAGTCGGGTTAAAAAAGGTAATATGTACATGAATGTATAGTTAAAGTGACTATGCATAGATGATAAACAGAGAGTAGCAGCAGCGTAAAAGAGGAGTTGGGGGGTGGCAGGACATAATGCAAATAGTCTGGGTAGCCATTTTGTTACCTGTTCAGGAGTCTTATGGCTTGGAGGTAAAAGCTGTTGAGAAGCCTTTTGATCCTAGACTTGGCGCTCCGGAACCGCTTGCCATGCGGTAGTAGAGAGAACAGTCTATGACTGGGGTGGCTGGGGTCCATTTTTAGGGCCTTCCTCTGACACCGTCTGGTGTAGAGGTCCTGGATGGCAAGCAGCTTAGCCCCAGTGATGTACTGGGCCTTACCCACTACCCTCTGTAGTGCCTTGCGGTCGAAAGCCAAGCAGTTGCCATACCAGGCAGTGATGCAACCTGTCAGGATGCTCTCTATGTTGCAGCTATAGAACCTTTTGAGGATCTGAGGACCCATTTGTGCCCTCAACACGACTGTCTTGGTGTGTTTGGACCATGTTAGTTTGTTGGTGATGTGGACACCAAGGAATTTGAAGCTCTCAACCTGCTCCACTACAGCCCCGTCGATGAGAATGGGGTCGTGCTCGGTCCTCCTTTTCCTGTAGACCACAATCATCTCCTTAGTCTTGAATCCGGTGGTCAGTTGATTCGTGGTTTATCCTTATGGCTTTAATGTACGCGTCAATACAGTTGAAGTCGGAAGTTTACATACACCTTAGCCAAATACATTTAAACTCAGTTTTTCACAATTCCCGACATTGAATCCTAGTAAAAATTCCCTGTCTTAGGTCAGTTAGGATCACCACTTTATTTTAAGAATGTGAAATGTCAGAATAATGGTAGAGATAATTATTTATTTAAGCTTTTATTTCTTTCATCACATTCCCAGTAGGTCAGAAGTTTACATACACTCAATTAGTATTTGGCAGCATTGCCTTTAAATTGTTTGACTTGGGTCAAACGTTTCAGGTAGCCTTCCACAAGCTTACCACAATAAGTTGGGTGAATTTTGGCCCATTCCTCCTGACAGATCTGGTGTAACTGAGTCAGGTTTGTAGGCCTCCTTGCTCTCACACGCTTTTTCAGTTCTGCCGCCACATTTTCTATAGGATTGAGGTCAGGACTTTGTGATGGTCCTCCAATACCTTGACTCTGTTGTCCTTAAGCCATTTTACCACAACTTTGGAAGTATGCTTGGGGGCACTGAGTTTAAAGGTAGGCCTTGAAATACGTCCACAGGTACACCTCCAATTGACTCAAATGATGTCAATTAGCCTATCAGATGCTTCTAAAGCTATGAGATCATTTTCTGGAATTTTCCAAGCTGTTTAAAGGCACAGTCAACTTAGTGTATGTAAACTTCTGACCCACTGGAATTGTGATATGCTGAAAGTTAAATAATCTGTCTGTAAACAATTGTTGGAAAAATCACTTGTCATGCACAAAGTAGATGTCCTAACCGACTTGCCAAAACTATAGTTTGTTAACAAGAAATGTGTGGAGTGGCTGAAAAACGAGTTTTAATGACTCCAACCTAAGTGTATGTAAACTAGTTTTAATGACTCCAACCTAAGTGTATGTCAACTTCCGACTTCAACTGTATATAATAACAATCAAAATGTCTTTCCACCTCAAGAAATTACAAAGTGCATCCTGAATTAATTTGGTTTCTTGTTCAATTGACTGGTCATGCTGAAATCCTGAATAGTTGTGAATGTACACTATACATCAAATTCACATTTTAAACTACCGTGTTGTCAGGATGTAAAATAAGCTTTTGTCCTGTGATTGTACTGGATCACCCTTTAAAATGACTCATTAGATAGTGAGGGATGTGGATTTAATCCTACTAATAAGATCTCCATGCTCTGTAATTGACTATGTGTATTAATGAATCATCATCTAGTGACCTTGGCTTATCAATGCCACTTTCCCGACATTCAGTTCATAACCAGTACAGCAGTGGCTGTAGTGTAGTTGTAGGGAATTCATTGTAGCTTACAGGCAGGCTCATGTAGAGGTGCTCCTGATGTGAGACATTTGTTGAAAGATCATAGAATCCCTAGAATGTTGTCAGCCAGCACACGTACAAAAAGCTCAGCCCATCACGGAGATATAGATTCTCTTCAGCTGATCACCTTGAAGCGGTTTTCCACCTATATTTGCTATTCCCAGATAAAAGTCAATATAGAGAGGGCCATGAAGAATAGACTAGTAAACTCTTATATCCACAGAAGGCTCTACCCTTAACAGAAAAACCACATGATTTCACATCAAATTTGAATTGTTAAATTATTGGGACAACATGTGTTTTTGGAACACTTCACACGTTTTCACATGTGTAGTTTAATGTTTTCACATGTGTAGTTTAATGTTTTCACATGTGTAGTTTAATGTTATCACATGTGTAGTTTAATGTTATCACATGTGTAGTTTAATGTTTTCACATGTGTAGTTTAATGTTTTCACATGTGTAGTTTAATGTTTTCACATGTGTAGTTTAATGTTATCACATGTGTAGTTTAATGTTATCACATGTGTAGTTTAATGTTTTCACATGTGTAGTTTAATGTTTTCACATGTGTAGTTTAATGTTATCACATGTGTAGTTTAATGTTTTCACATGTGTAGTTTAATGTTTTCACATGTGTAGTTTAATGTTTTCACATGTGTAGTTTAATGTTATCACATGTGTAGTTTAATGTTATCACATGTGTAGTTTAATGTTTTCACATGTGTAGTTTAATGTTTTCACATGTGTAGTTTAATGGTATCACATGTGTAGTTTAATGTTTTCACATGTGTAGTTTAATGTTTTCACATGTGTAGTTTAATGTTATCACATGTGTAGTTTAATGTTTTCACATGTGTAGTTTAATGTTTTCACATGTGTAGTTTAATGTTTTCACATGTGTAGTTTAATGTTATCACATGTGTAGTTTAATGTTATCACATGTGTAGTTTAATGTTTTCACATGTGTAGTTTTAATGTTTTCACATGTGTAGTTTTAATGTTTTCACATGTGTAGTTTAATGTTTTCACATGTGTAGTTTAATGTTATCACATGTGTAGTTTAATGTTTTCACATGTGTAGTTTAATGTTTTCACATGTGTAGTTTAATGTTATCACATGTGTAGTTTAATGTTATCACATGTGTAGTTTAATGTTTTCACATGTGTAGTTTTAATGTTTTCACATGTGTAGTTTAATGTTTTCACATGTGTAGTTTAATGTTTTCACATGTGTAGTTTAATGTTTTCACATGTGTAGTTTAATGTTTTCACATGTGTAGTTTAATGTTTTCACATGTTGCTTTACGTGTTGTTACCTATTGTCACATGAACTTCACATAAGATCACATGAAATTCCAGTGTTTTTTCCATAAGGGTAGAATACTGATCCATATTTGTATGAGACTCAGTTGGCACAGCACGGGCTCAAATACATGATTCTAATACTTGTCTTTGAATGGTTTTTATTGTAGTTTTTATCAATTAAAACAAACACTATACATCTGACTGTATCAAATAAGGTTTATATTCCGATAGGCCTATGTCCTGTGCTTCCAATGAGTGTAACTTTACCTCTCAATGTACATCTGACTGTATCAAATAAGGTTTATTTTGATAGGCCTATGTCCTGTGCTTCCAATGAGTGTAACTTTACCTAACTGTCCATGCAACATTTTCATTGCCTCATGAGTATTAAACAGACATACACGGACTTCCATATTACTTCCACATTTGGTACCAACTTCTTCGTCTTGTGCAGGGGATTAAAAATACCACATTTACATCACAGTAGCACATCACATCAGAAATACAAGAACACTTTCAATCAATCAACGACACAGTGAAATTCATATTGTTTGTCTCAGTCTGACAGAGGTAGCTAATGACACAGTGAAATTCATATTGTTTGTCCCAGTCTGACAGAGGTGAATAACAACAGTGAAATTCATATCGTTTGCCTCAGTCTGACAGCGGTAGCTAACGACACAGTGAAATTCATATTGTTTGTCCCAGTCTGACAGAGGTGAATAACAACAGTGAAATTCATATCGTTTGTCTCAGTCTGACAGAGGTGGCTAACGACACAGTGAAATTCATATTGTTTGTCTCAGTCTGACAGAGGTGGCTAACGACACAGTGATATTCATATTGTTTGTCTCAGTCTGACAGAGGTGTCTAACGACACAGTGAAATTCATATTGTTTGTCTCAGTCTGACAGAGGTGGCTAACGACACAGTGAAATTCATATTGTTTGTCTCAGTCTGACAGAGGTGGCTAACGACACAGTGAAATTCATATCGTTTGTCTCAGTCTGACAGAGGTGGCTAACGACACAGTGAAATTCATATCGTTTGTCTCAGTCTGACAGAGGTGGCTAACGACACAGTGAAATTCATATCGTTTGTCTCAGTCTGACAGAGGTGGCTAACGACACAGTGAAATTCATATCGTTTGTCTCAGTCTGACAGAGGTGGCTAACGACACAGTGAAATTCATATTGTTTGTCTCAGTCTGACAGAGGTGGCTAACGACACAGTGAAATTCATATTGTTTGTCTCAGTCTGACAGAGGTGGCTAACGACACAGTGAAATTCATATTGTTTGTCCCAGTCTGACAGAGGGGGCTAACGACACAGTGAAATTCATATCGTTTGTCTCAGTCTGACAGAGGTGGCTAACGACACAGTGAAATTCATATTGTTTGTCTCAGTCTGACAGAGGTGGCTAACGACACAGTGAAATTCATATTGTTTGTCTCAGTCTGACAGAGGTGGCTAACGACACAGTGAAATTCATATTGTTTGTCTCAGTCTGACAGAGGTGGCTAACGACACAGTGAAATTCATATCGTTTGTCTCAGTCTGACAGAGGTGGCGAACGACACAGTGAAATTCATATCGTTTGTCTCAGTCTGACAGAGGTGGCTAACGACACAGTGATATTTATGTAAGGAGTAGTACAGAAATTCTGCAATTTTGTGGTGTTTTTTTTACCATTACTCATAACTTCATAATACATTTGAACAGTAAACAACAAGTAATCCTTCATGTGCTGTCAAGCACCAAATCATTTTAATTTAGCTGCTTCCAAACACTAATGTAAAGTAGGCATGAGCCAGCCGTTCACATAGTTGCTAATACACTGTACACCAAGGTAGTAAATTACATTGAGAGGGGTTAAGTAAGACACACAAAGGACAAATATTTTCATTAAAAAAAACTTAGGAAGAATGGGAACTTAAAATCAATTAATGAAGCCAACTATAGACAGCGGGATGTAATTGATATGGACTTAATGTCTCCGATATAACATAATAGCAGGACGTGAGTCTTCTTCTGTGGTTGATTTGTCAGGCAGCATAATGAACTGACTGATTGAAGGTGTCATCGGACTGAGATAAGATAAGGTCATGAACCTCTCCCTGGCCTCTTGTAATCTTTCCCCTGGGGGGGTGGGGGGGGGGCATGTTTTATTAGCTAAATGGATGGAAACAGACAGTGCCTGTGCAATCCTGTACTCAACTTGAATGGGAAAAAAATAATTTATTTGAATGTTTCTACATGATGTTGACAATCTTAAAGGGGCAAGCTGAGATTCAAACATCTATAAAGTGGTCACTCTGCCTAACGGATGTGTCAATCACAGATTGGCTCTTTAACGAACATAGCACACTGTATCTACTTTTGATTCCCTATACATTATATATATATATACACTACCGTTCAAAAGGTTGGGGTCACTTAGAAATGTCCTTGTTTTTGAAAGAAAAGCTTTTTATTTTGGCAGTTAAATCCACTGTTCCTAGGCCGTCATTGAAAATAAGAATTTGTTCTTAACTGACTTGCCTAGTTAAATAAATAAAAATAACATAACATTGATCAGAAATACAGTGCAGACATTGTTAATGTTGTAGCCAGGATGGTAACTACATTAAAGGCCAGTTATACTGGAGGATGATAGCTACTGGAGGATGATAGCTACTGGAGCATGATAGCTACTGGAGGATGATAGCCAGGATGGTAACTACATTAAAGGCTAGTTATACTGGAGGATGATAGCTACTGGAGGATGATAGCTACCGGAGGATGATAGCCAGGATGGTAACTACATTAAAGGCTAGTTATACTGGAGGATGATAGCTATTAGAGGATGATAGCTACTGGAGGATGATAGCCAGGATGGTAACTACATTAAAGGCTAGTTATACTGGAGGATGATAGCTACTGGAGGATGATAGCTACTGGAGGATGATAGCCAGGATGGTAACTACATTAAAGGCCATTTATACTGGAGGATGATAGCTACTGGAGGATGATAGCTACTGGAGGATGATAGCCAGGATGGTAACTACATTAAAGGCCAGTTATACTGGAGGATGATAGCTACTGGAGGATGATAGCTACTGGAGGATGATAGCCAGGATGGTAACTACATTAAAGGCCAGTTATACTGGAGGATGATAGCCAGGATGGTAACTACAGTAAAACCTGATAATTTAAGGTAGCTAGTGGAAAAGGAGAGACCTGGGAGAGACACTGGAGCTAACTGTTAATGAGGCATACCCCTGCCTCGTGGCAGCAGTTAGCAGCCACTCATGAACACACACACACAAACACGTGCGCGCACACACCAGCCTCAGACTGCATCAAAGCCTACATCAGACCAAACAAGGGCTTTAAAATTAATGAATGGCTTTGTCTCTGAGGGGTAATTTTCCATCATCAGCATTGGCAAACCCTATTGTCAGGGACTGAATAGGGAGGGAGGGAGAGCGGGGAGAGGGAGAGCAAGAGGGAGAGAGCACACCGTTGTTAGCTTGCATTTATCCTCATTAATTCTCAGATCACAGTCAATTCTCTTTCTCTCTCCCTGATAATTCTCTCTTTTTCTCTCTCTCTCCCTGATTAATTCTCTCTCTCTCTCTCTCCCTGAAAATTATCTCTCTCTCTCTCCCTGAAAAATCTCTCTCTCTCGCTTCCTGATAATTCTCTTTCTCTTCCTGATAATTCTCTCTCTCTCTCCCTGAATATTCTCTTTCTCTTCCTGATAATTATCTCTCTCTCTCCCTGAAAATTATCCCTTTCTCTCGCTTCCTGATAATTATCTCTCTCTTCCTGATCATTATCTCTCTCTTCCTGATAATTATCTCTCTCTCCCTGATAATTCTCCCTTTCTCTCGCTTCCTGATAATTATCTCTCTCTTCCTGATCATTATCTCTCTCTTCCTGATAATTATCTCTCTCTCCCTGATAATTCTCTGTCTTTTCTTTCTCCTCAGGGTATTGGTCCTATTCCTGTCCAGAGAGAAGGAGGGTCAGACGGAGGGGGGGGGGGGGGGGGGGGGGGGGGTGTTAAGGTTAGCCCATCTACCCTGGAGGCCACCCTGCGTCAGATCAAACAGGCTGGTCTATTGGGACTCAAAGTCTAACTGATATTGATAGAGGTCTCGCTTCTAGCAGCTCGATAAATCACGACAACAACCTAAAAGAGGCTGAGTTCTGAGGTGTAGCCATTTAACAGTGATCTGTCTGTCTGATGTCTGGGGTGTAGCCATTTAACAGTGATCTGTCTGATTTCTGATGTGTAGCCATTTAACAGTGATCTGGCTGGCTGATTTCTGAGGTGTCGCCATTTAACAGCGATCTGTCTGATTTCTGATGTGTAGCCATTTAACAGTGATCTGGCTGATTTCTGAGGTGTAGCCATTTAACAGTGATCTGGCTTATTTCTGAGGTGTAGCCATTTAACAGTGATCTGGCTTATTTCTGAGGTGTAGCCATTTAACAGTGATCTGGCTGATTTCTGAGGTGTAGCCATTTAACAGTGATCTGGCTTATTTCTGAGGTGTAGCCATTTAACAGTGATCTGGCTTATTTCTGAGGTGTAGCCATTTAACAGTGATCTGGCTGATTTCTGAGGTGTAGCCATTTAACAGTGATCTGGCTTATTTCTGAGGTGTAGCCATTTAACAGTGATCTGGCTTATTTCTGAGGTGTAGCCATTTAACAGTGATCTGGCTGATTTCTGAGGTGTAGCCATTTAACAGTGATCTGGCTTATTTCTGAGGTGTAGCCATTTAACAGTGATCTGGCTTATTTCTGAGGTGTAGCCATTTAACAGTGATCTGGCTTATTTCTGAGGTGTAGCCATTTAACAGTGATCTGGCTTATTTCTGAGGTGTAGCCATTTAACAGTGATCTGGCTTATTTCTGAGGTGTAGGCATTTAACAGTGATCTGGCTTATTTCTGAGGTGTAGCCTTTTAACAGTGATCTGGCTTATTTCTGAGGTGTAGCCATTTAACAGTGATCTGGCTTATTTCTGAGGTGTAGGCATTTAACAGTGATCTGGCTTATTTCTGAGGTGTAGCCATTTAACAGTGATCTGGCTTATTTCTGAGGTGTAGCCTTTTAACAGTGATCTGGCTTATTTCTGAGGTGTAGCCATTTAACAGTGATCTGGCTTATTTCTGAGGTGTAGCCATTTAACAGTGATCTGGCTGATTTCTGAGGTGTAGCCATTTAACAGTGATCTGGCTTATTTCTGAGGTGTAGCCATTTAACAGTGATCTGGCTTATTTCTGAGGTGTAGCCATTTAACAGTGATCTGGCTGATTTCTGAGGTGTAGCCATGTAATAGTGATCTGGCTGATTTCTGAGGTGTAGCCATGTAATAGTGATCTGGCTTATTTCTGAGGTGTAGCCTTTTAACAGTGAAAAGAAGAAATAGAAGAAGAACTACAATACAGGTGTATTAGGGAGCGCTTATGATTATAACAGGGTTTTTCAGACGGGTTGGGGCTATTTTTTGTCAACAAATAGCAACGTTTGTCGCAAACGAGGAATACAGTACATAAAGCATGATGAGATTCTCTAATGCTCTCTCTGCCCCAAATTACTGGAGTCTGAGTCAGTCTCTTAAAACGGTCTGCGTCACTACCCTCAATAAACTTCCAGGCATTAGAACAAGCCTTCCTGAAATGTCACATAATTGCCTTACTGACACGGATGATATGAAGCGGAATATCATGGTATACAATGAGCCATGTAATAAAGTTGTATGATTAAATTCCTTTCAGCCTTTCTTCTCTTACCTCCGCCTCTCTACCTTCAGTATATTATGTCATTTACATGCTTCACGGCTTGTAGCAAAGCAATCCTATTTACCCCTTTACAGCCCATAAATGGAAGAGGTGTGAGGGCTTTTAACAATCGCAGGACAATATATTTTTTCATTCACAGAGCTCAAAGGGTCTATGCTGTTAATGTGTGATTTTATTATCAGTTTATATGTTTGTAAAGACTACAGTATTTGGGGTCGTGCAGCAGAAATGTTTTCCCTCTTATGAAATCTGTCAACATTCCTTCCTCATAAATACGTTTGCAAACATATCAGAATTCTTCAAGAGTGCATTGATGGAAAAATGAATTCCCATCATGCTTTAAGTTTTTCTGCCAGTCAACAGAAAACATTTTTCTACGAGCAGCTTCTACCAAGTCTCCGTGGCCCTATAGTGTTTACCCATCGGAGAGCACCAGCACAGTGGTTTTTCATATCATCATTTTCTTTCCAGTAACTCCACCCTGGCTTTAATTCCGCTCTGGTGAATGCAGACTAATCAATCTCTCTCAGTTACCATCTGCATGTCCTTAGCCATTGTCTTCGTACTGTACTGTACAGTCTGGCTTGTGGATCGTCAGTCTCCTAAGTGAACTAGAAGAGCTACATATGCTTTGTGTTGAGTGTTCTTGCTTGCATCTATCTGCTTTAGTAAATATTTAGACAATAACCATGTCCATGTTTGCACTTGTTGTGAATCATTTTCTACCCCAGTTTGATTACCGTAAGGTTTCTTGTAGTGTGCTCATGTTTAGATAGTAAAAGCCCATCTCCACTCCACACCTCCACTGAGAAAAGCATAAAAAAAGGATGATCACTTTGTCACCTGCGATGAATAAAGCTAATATTTCCATATACCCTGCCAATTAGAGACAAATACAAGACACGCCAAGGCTACGGTCCACCCTCGTCTTTACCTCATTATAGGCAGGGTAGGGCCACATTTCAGAACTCCTAATGTGCATTCCAAATGGCACCCTATTCCCTATATTCCAATGGGGCCTTGGTCAAAAGTAGTGCACTATATAGGCAGTAGGGTGACATTTGGGACGTAGACCTAGTTGATCTAGAATTGTGATGGCTTGTGTTTCCAGCTGTGAGGCTTTCCTCTTTCCTTTTAATCAGTGTTCAGTGCTGGACAATTACAGGCCCTAATATTCATAAAGAACCTTCGGTTAGAGAGAGACATGGCTTTGAAAGAGGGTAGGCTGGGATGTCTGACTGCATTAAACAGCGAGAGGGCTTGAATTGATCCGTGACTCCTGCAGACATTTTACGTCTTAGCTTTGAGGAAAAGATCTTTACCCTGGACAATAAATACAAATGTTAATGAATTGCTCTGCATTCTGGGACTAAGAAATCCATTCCATGTGATGTTTTCACAGTTGATAGTGGCAGCCAATGTTGACGTAACTATTGTACAGTTAAAACTCCCATCACCATTACTGTGTTATGCATTGAGTCTGAGTGAGTTTAGAAGTGAGATAAAGACTTAATAATGAGCCTCCAAAATATGCATTCAGTAACAGGTGCCATACAGTCTATGTATTGGCACCACAAGATAACACACAACTGACTCATGTAAAGGAGATTTGTAGGGGGCCTATATATTTTGTTATTCATGGTATACCAGTGATGAACTCTCAAGAAAACCAAAGAAACACAGCTCCCTGCCTCCCCTGACACGCTGTAGGAGGGGCAATCACAATCAGAAGCCTTTGATACATTATTTCTGTTCAGATCCATATTTCATATTTCTATGAAGAACGCTAAGGCTCCATCCCAAATGGTACCCTATTCCCTATATAGTGCACTACTTTTGATCAAATGTAGTGCACTGTCTACAGAAGAGCGAGTCATTTGGGAGGCATCCTAGAACTCTCTATGGAGCGTAATTACATTTCAAGGCTGGCGTTGTAACTTATCACACACTCAGTTGAAGGGTCCTTTTTTTTAATAATTTTGCCCCAGACCCCTGGCGCTGCTTCCTAGACTGACAAACTCAGTAGGGATGACGTGTTGCATTGCAGCTGAATAGTGGCATACCAATCAGACAGTTTTCATATAAGTAGAAGTCAAAAGTTTACATATACACTTAGGTTTGAGTCATTAAAACTCGTTTTTCAACCACTCCACAAATGTAGTTTTGGCAAGTCGGTTAGGACATCTACTTTGTGCATGACACAAGTAATTTTTCCAACAATTGTTTACAGACAGATTATTTCACTTATAATTCACTGTATCACAATTCCAGTGGGTCAGAAGTTCAGTAAATTGACTGTGCCTTTAAACAGCTTGGAAAATTCCAGAAAATTATGTCATGGCTTTAGAAGCTTCCGATAGGCTAATTGACATAATTTGAGTCAATTGGAGGTGTACCTGTGTATGCATTTCAAGGCCTACCTTCAAACTCAATGCCTCTTTGCTTGACATCATGGAAAAATCAAAAGAAATCAGCCAAGACCTCAGAAAAGAATTGTAGACCTCCACAAATCTTGTTCATCCTTGGGAGCAATTTCCAAACGCCTAAAGGTACTGCGTTCCTCTGTACAAACAATAGTACGCAAGTATAAACACCATGATACCACGCAGCCGTCATACCGCTCAGGAAGGAGACGTGTTCTGTCTCCTAGAGATGAATGTACTTTGGTGCGAAAAGTGCAAATCAATCCCAGAACAACAGCAAAGGACCTTGTGAAGATGCTGGAGGAAACAGGTACAAAGTATCTATATCCACAGTAAAACGAGTCCTATATCGACACAATCTGAAAGGCCGCTCATCATGGAAGAAGCCACTGCTCCACAACCGCCATGAAAAAGCCAGACTATCGTTTGCAACTGCACATGGGGACAAATATTGTACTATTTGGAGAACTGTCCTCTGGTCTGATGTTTGGAGGAAAAATGGGAAGGCTTGCAAGCTGTGAAGCACAGGGGTGGCAGCATCATGTTGTGGGGTAGCTTTGCTGCAGGAGGGACTGGTGCACTTCACGAAATAGATGGCATGATGAGTGAGGAAAAATGTTGTGCATATATTGAAGCAACATCTCAAGACATCAGTCAGGAAGTTAAAGCTTGGTTGCAAATGGGCCTTCTAAATGGACAATGACCCCAAGCATGCTTCCAAAGTTGTGGCAAAATGGCTTAAGGACAACAAAGTCAAGGTATTGGAGTGGACATCACAATGCCCTGACCTCAATCTTATAGAACATTTGTTCTATTTGTTTTTCAGAACTGAAAAAGCATGTGTGAGCAAGGAGGCCTACAAACCTGACTCAGTTACACCAGCTCTGTCAGGAGGAATGGGCAAAATTCACCCAACTTATTGTGGGAAGCTTGTTGGAGGCTACCCGAAACGTTTGACCCAAGTTAAACAATTTAAAGGTAATGCTACCAAATACTAATTGAGTGTATGTAAACTTCTGACCCACTTCTGAATGTGATGAAAGAAATAAAAGCTGAAATAAATCATTCGTTCTACTATTATTCTGACATTTCACACTCTTAAAATAAAGTGGTGATCCTAACTGGCCTAAAACAGGGAATTTTTACTAGGATTAAATGTCAGAAATTGTGAAAAAGTGAGTTTAAATGTATTTGGCTAAGGTGTATGTAAACTTTCAACTTCAACTGTTTCAACAAGGTATTTATTTATATTAACTCATGAAGTCAGTTAAGAACAAATTCTTATTTACTATGCCAGCCTAGAATAGGGTTAACTGCCTTGTTCAGGGGCAGAACTGCATATTTTTACCTTGTCAGCTCGGGGATTCGATCTAGCAACCTTTCAGTTACTGGCCCAACCACTAGGCTACCTGCCTCCCCATAAGATACAGACAATATATAGGAGACAAAATCATCACTTCTATACATTCGACACAATAGCCAATTTCTCAGTGCTCTGTACTGTGAGGGTGTTTTATGAAATATTACACTTTTCTAAGTTGCTCGTCATCTCCCCGTCTCTCTCCCACCCCCTTTTCCCATCTCCAGACTCCAGCTACGTCCAGTACTCTGGTAATTCCTACTTGGAGTTTGAGGGCATAGACCTCGGTGCCAACAACAACATCACTGTGAGGTTTCAGACCCAGGAGGCCCAGGGGACCATTCTGTACGTTGACCAAGGAGCAGTGACCAGGGGCTTCTTTTTCATGAAACTCTTCATCCAGGAGGGAATGCTACAGGTGAGGCTTTTTCTGAGTACCAAATGGCACCCTATTCCTATATAGTGCACTTCTTTTGACCAGGGCTCATGAGACTCAATAACTTGAAAGATAAAGGTTTTGTCCCAAATGGCACCCTATTCTCTATATCTGCTATGGGAGGCCCTATGGGCTCTGGTCAACAGACTACATAGGGTTATGTTTGGGACACAGCCTCTATGTTTCTAGTCTCTATGAAGTCTTTGATTATTTTCTGTTTCATTGTTGTTTACAGTACTTTACTGCCTATATCGGCTGATGCAGCCTAGAATTGTGCATGTTTTGTGGACTATAGTGCTTTGTGGTATGTTTTTTACCAAACAATTGATGCACTATGTAGCAGACTATTATCATCACCCTGTTCTGATGTAGCAGACTATTATCATCACCCTGTTCTGATGCATCATGTAGCAGACTATTATCATCACCCTGTTCTGATGCATCATGTAGCAGACTATTATCATCACCCTGTTCTGATGCATCATGTAGCAGACTATTATCATCACCCTGTTCTGATGTAGCAGACTATTATCATCACCCTGTTCTGATGTAGCAGACTATTAGCATCACCCTGTTCTGATGTACCATGTATCAGACTATTATCATCACCCTGTTCTGATATAGCATACTATTATCATCACCCTGTTATGATGCACCATGTAGCAGACTATTATCATCACCCTGTTCTGATATAGCATACTATTATCATCACCCTGTTATGATGCACCATGTAGCAGACTATTATCATCACCCTGTTCTGATGTACCATTTATCAGAATATTATCATCACCCTGTTTTGATGTACCATTTATCAGACTCTTGTCATCACCCTGTTCTGATGTAGCATACTATTATCATGACCCTGTTCTGATGCACCATGTATCAGACTATTATCATCGCCCTGTTCTGATGTACCATGTAGCAGACTATTATCATCACCCTGTTCTGATGTACCATGTAGCAGACTATTATCATCACCCTGTTCTGATGTACCATGTAGCAGACTATTATCATCACCCTGTTCTGGTGTATCAGACTATTATCATCACCCTGTTCTGATGTACCATGTAGCAGACTATTATCATCACCCTGTTCTGATGTACCATGTAGCAGATTATTATCATCACCCTGTTCTGATGTACCATGTAGCAGACTATTATCATCACCCTGTTCTTATGTACCATGTAGCAGACTATTTGCATCACCCTCCTCTGATGTACCATGTAGCAGATTATTATCATCACCCTGTTCTGATGTAGCAGACTTTTATCACCACCCTGTTCAGATGTAGTATGTATCAGACTATTATCATCACCCTGTTCTGATGCATCATGTATCAGATTATTATCATCACCCTGTTCTGATGTAGCAGACTATTATCATCACCCTGTTCGGATGTAGTATGTATCAGACTATTATCATCACCCTGTTCTGATGCATCATGTATCAGATTATTATCATCACCCTGTTCTGATGTAGCAGACTATTATCATCACCCTGTTTTGATGCACCATGTAGCAGACTATTATCATCACCCTGTTCTGATGTACCATGTAGCAGACTATTATCATCACCCTGTTCTGATGTACCATGTAGCAGACTATTATCATCACCCTGTTCTGGTGTATCAGACTATTATCATCACCCTGTTCTGATGCACCATGTAGCAGACTATTATCATCACCCTGTTCTGATGTACCATGTAGCAGATTATTATCATCACCCTGTTCTGATGTACCATGTAGCAGACTATTATCATCACCCTGTTCTTATGTACCATGTAGCAGACTATTTGCATCACCCTCCTCTGATGTACCATGTAGCAGACTATTATCATCACTCTGTTCTGATGTAGCAGACTTTTATCACCACCCTGTTCTGATGCACCATGTATCCGACTATCATCATCACCTTGTTCTGATGCCACATGTAGCAGACTATTATCATCACCCTGTTCGGATGTAGTATGTATCAGACTATTATCATCACCCTGTTCTGATGCATCATGTATCAGATTATTATCATCACCCTGTTCTGATGTAGCAGACTATTATCATCACCCTGTTTTGATGCACCATGTAGCAGACTATTATCATCACCCTGTTCTGATGTAGCAGACTATTATCATCACCCTGTTCTGATGCACCATGTAGCATACTATTATCATCACCCTGTTCTGATGCCACATGTAGCAGATTATTATCATCACCCTGTTCTTATGTAGCAGACTATTATCATCACCCTGTTCTGATGCACCATGTAGCAGACTATTATCATCACCCTGTTTGGATGTAGTATGTATCAGATTATTATCATCACCCTGTTCTGATGTAGCAGACTATTATCCTCACCCTGTTTTGATGCACCATGTAGCAGACTATTATCATCACCCTGTTCTGATGCCACATGTAGCAGACTATTATCATCACCCTGTTCTGATGTAGCAGACTATTATCATCACCCTGTTCTGATGTATCAGACTATTATCATCACCCTGTTCTGATGCCACATGTAGCAGACTATTATCATCACCCTGTTCTGATGTAGCAGACTATTATCATTATCCTGTTCTGATGTATCAGACTATTATCATCACCCTGTTCTGATGCACCATGTAGCAGACTATTATCATCACCCTGTTCTGATGCACCATGTAGCAGACTATTATCATCACCCTGTTCTGGTGCCACATGTAGCAGACTATTATCATCGCCCTGTTCTGATGTACCAGACTATTATCATCACCCTGTTCGGATGTAGTATGTATCAGACTATTATCATCACCCTGTTCTGATGCATCATGTATCAGATTATTATCATCACCCTGTTCTGATGTAGCAGACTATTATCATCACCCTGTTTTGATGCACCATGTAGCAGACTATTATCATCACCCTGTTCTGATGTACCATGTAGCAGACTATTATCATCACCCTGTTCTGATGTACCATGTAGCAGACTATTATCATCACCCTGTTCTGGTGTATCAGACTATTATCATCACCCTGTTCTGATGCACCATGTAGCAGACTATTATCATCACCCTGTTCTGATGTACCATGTAGCAGATTATTATCATCACCCTGTTCTGATGTACCATGTAGCAGACTATTATCATCACCCTGTTCTTATGTACCATGTAGCAGACTATTTGCATCACCCTCCTCTGATGTACCATGTAGCAGACTATTATCATCACTCTGTTCTGATGTAGCAGACTTTTATCACCACCCTGTTCTGATGCACCATGTATCCGACTATCATCATCACCTTGTTCTGATGCCACATGTAGCAGACTATTATCATCACCCTGTTCGGATGTAGTATGTATCAGACTATTATCATCACCCTGTTCTGATGCATCATGTATCAGATTATTATCATCACCCTGTTCTGATGTAGCAGACTATTATCATCACCCTGTTCTGATGCACCATGTAGCATACTATTATCATCACCCTGTTCTGATGCCACATGTAGCAGATTATTATCATCACCCTGTTCTTATGTAGCAGACTATTATCATCACCCTGTTCTGATGCACCATGTAGCAGACTATTATCATCACCCTGTTTGGATGTAGTATGTATCAGATTATTATCATCACCCTGTTCTGATGTAGCAGACTATTATCCTCACCCTGTTTTGATGCACCATGTAGCAGACTATTATCATCACCCTGTTCTGATGCCACATGTAGCAGACTATTATCATCACCCTGTTCTGATGTAGCAGACTATTATCATCACCCTGTTCTGATGTATCAGACTATTATCATCACCCTGTTCTGATGCCACATGTAGCAGACTATTATCATCACCCTGTTCTGATGTAGCAGACTATTATCATCATCCTGTTCTGATGTATCAGACTATTATCATCACCCTGTTCTGATGCACCATGTAGCAGACTATTATCATCACCCTGTTCTGATGCACCATGTAGCAGACTATTATCATCACCCTGTTCTGGTGCCACATGTAGCAGACTATTATCATCGCCCTGTTCTGATGTACCAGACTATTATCATCACCCTGTTCTGATTCACCATGTATCAGACTATTATCATCACCCTGTTCTGATGTAGCAGACTATTATCATCACCCTGTTCTGATGCACCATTTATCAGACTATTATCATCACCCTGTTCTGATGCACCATGTAGCAATCTATCATCATCACCCTGTTCTGATGTATCAGGCTATTATCATCACCCTGTTCTGATGCACCATGTAGCAGACTATTATCATCACCCTGTTCTGATGTACCATGTAGCAGATTATTATCATCACCCTGTTCTGATGTACCATGTAGCAGACTATTATCATCACCCTGTTCTGATGTAGCAGACTTTTATCACCACCCTATTCTGATGCACCATGTATCCGACTATCATCATCACCTTGTTCTGATGCCACATGTAGGAGACTATTATCATCACCCTGTTCTGATGTAGCAGACTATTATCATCACCCTGTTCGGATGTAGTATGTATCAGACTATTATCATCACCCTGTTCTGATGCATCATGTATCAGATTATTATCATCACCCTGTTCTGATGTAGCAGACTATTATCATCACCCTGTTTTGATGCACCATGTAGCAGACTATTATCATCACCCTGTTCTGATGCACCATGTAGCAGACTGTTATCATCACCCTGTTCTGATGCACCATGTAGCAGACTATTATCATCACCCTGTTTTGATGCACCATGTAGCAGACTATTATCATCACCCTGTTCTGATTCACCATGTAGCATACTATTATCATCACCCTGTTTGGATGTAGCAGACTATTATCCTCACCCTGTTTTGATGCACCATGTAGCAGACTATTATCATCACCCTGTTCTGATGCCACATGTAGCAGACTATTATCATCACCCTGTTCTGATGTAGCAGACTATTATCATCACCCTGTTCTGATGTATCAGACTATTATCATCACCCTGTTCTGATGCCACATGTAGCAGACTATTATCATCACCCTGTTCTGATGTAGCAGACTATTATCATCATCCTGTTCTGATGTATCAGACTATTATCATCACCCTGTTCTGATGCACCATGTAGCAGACTATTATCATCACCCTGTTCTGATGCACCATGTAGCAGACTATTATCATCACCCTGTTCTTGTGCCACATGTAGCAGACTATTATCATCGCCCTGTTCTGATGTACCAGACTATTATCATCACCCTGTTCTGATTCACCATGTATCAGACTATTATCATCACCCTGTTCTGATGTAGCAGACTATTATCATCACCCTGTTCTGATGCACCATGTATCAGACTATTATCATCACCCTGTTCTGATGCACCATGTAGCAATCTATCATCATCACCCTGTTCTGATGTATCAGGCTATTATCATCACCCTGTTCTGATGTACCATGTAGCAGATTATTATCATCACCCTGTTCTGATGTACCATGTAGCAGACTATTATCATCACCCTGTTCTGATGTAGCAGACTTTTATCACCACCCTGTTCTGATGCACCATGTATCCGACTATCATCATCACCTTGTTCTGATGCCACATGTAGGAGACTATTATCATCACCCTGTTCTGATGTAGCAGACTATTATCATCACCCTGTTCGGATGTAGTATGTATCAGACTATTATCATCACCCTGTTCTGATGTAGCAGACTATTATCATCACCCTGTTTTGATGCACCATGTAGCAGACTGTTATCATCACCCTGTTCTGATGCACCATGTAGCAGACTATTATCATCACCCTGTTTTGATGCACCATGTAGCAGACTATTATCATCACCCTGTTCTGATTCACCATGTAGCATACTATTATCATCACCCTGTTTGGATGTAGTATGTATCAGATTATTATCATCACCCTGTTCTGATGTAGCAGACTATTATCCTCACCCTGTTTTGATGCACCATGTAGCAGACTATTATCATCACCCTGTTCTGATGCCACATGTAGCAGACTATTATCATCACCCTGTTCTGATTTAGCAGACTATTATCATCACCCTGTTCTGATGTATCAGACTATTATCATCACCCTGTTCTGATGCCACATGTAGCAGACTATTATCATCACCCTGTTCTGATGTAGCAGACTATTATCATCATCCTGTTCTGATGTATCAGACTATTATCATCACCCTGTTCTGATGCACCATGTAGCAGACTTTTATCATCACCCTGTTCTGATGCACCATGTAGCAGACTATTATCATCACCCTGTTCTGGTGCCACATGTAGCAGACTATTATCATCGCCCTGTTCTGATGTACCAGACTATTATCATCACCCTGTTCTGATTCACCATGTATCAGACTATTATCATCACCCTGTTCTGATGTAGCAGACTATTATCATCACCCTGTTCTGATGCACCATGTAGCAATCTATCATCATCACCCGGTTCTGATGTATCAGACTATTATCATCACCCTGTTCTGATGCACCATGTAGCTGACTATTATCATCACCCTGTTCTGCTGTACCATGTAGCAGATTATTATCATCACCCTGTTCTGATGTACCATGTAGCAGACTATTATCATCACCCTGTTCTGATGTATCAGACTATTATCATCACCCTGTTCTGATGCACCATGTAGCAGACTATTATCATCACCCTGTTCTGATGTACCATGTATCCGACTATCATCATCACCTTGTTCTGATGCCACATGTAGGAGACTATTATCATCACCCTGTTCTGATGTAGCAGACTATTATCATCACCCTCTTCGGATGTAGTATGTATCAGACTATTATCATCACCCTGTTCTGATGCATCATGTATCAGATTATTATCATTACCCTGTTCTGATGTAGCAGACTATTATCATCACCCTGTTTTTATGCACCATGTAGCAGACTATTATCATCACCCTGTTCTGATGCACCATGTAGCAGACTATTATCATCACCCTGTTCTGATGTACCATGTAGCAGATTATAATCATCACCCTGTTCTGATGTACCATGTAGCAGACTATTATCATCACCCTGTTCTGATGCACCATGTAGACTGTTTATTCTCTGTACTGTGTTTCAGTATGTATTCTCCTGTAACCGAGAGGAAGGGATCAGAAGGATCAATACATCCATCCGTGTTGACGACGGCAATCCATACATCGTCTACGTCAGGTGGGTTTACTTTCTTAGGGATTTTGGGCCGCTTTCCCCTATACAGAATAATCCTAGTCCTGGACAAAAAAGTGCTTTGAATGGAGAATCAGGACAGGGTTTAATCTATGTCTGGGAAACCACCTCCTAAAGATCCAATGAAGCTGTTTCAATCTAAATATCAAATCATTTCTTGGTAACAATTAAGTACCTTACTGTGATTTGTTTTCAATTCAAATTCTTAGCAAAGAGCAATTTCTCAAGCAATAATTTTGCTAGGACTGCCTGGGAGTGGTCTGAGTGGGGAGGGGACACTGAAAACCAGCTGTTATAGGCAGAGAGGTTTGGAACTCTCTTTCTTGTTGGTCTAATAACTAATTTACGTTTGGTGATGTCACCAGGCAGGCCAAAACTCCATCCCACCAAACAAAACAGGCTGAAATTTCAGGCAGTCTTTTCAAACAACTCATACACTAAAAGGGCATTATCATCATTTTCACAATTCCACAGTATTATTCCAGCCTCATAGTGTGGAAATGTATATAAAACACAGACAAATTCAGTTTTTGACTGCACTGGGCCTTTAATGAAAACATAAGCCTACTGCATAGAGGCTGGTACATGGTTAAAACAAGTTGTAACGAAGCATTATACCTGTAGGCCTAAAGAATCATCAGAATGGTTTACAAACCTGTAATGACATGGTAAATACAACATCATAAGCCTCATAGAATTAGCTTGAGATATGAATTTGTACCGATTGACATGCCCAATATGTTCCTAAGTTGTTTTGGGGTGTCAAAATACAATATCTCCAGTGAATGACAAGAGTTAGGCAGTTTCAAAATGATAAACTGATCAGCGCTCTAAAGTAATAAAAGTGGCCCTGCAGCTTCAAAATGTTTCTCATTTAAGGCTAAGGGCTGCTGGCTGTGACTTGATGCCAATTCCTCATTTTAAGTGTATTAGTCTGTCATGTCTGTTTTTCAATTGAATAAAAACCAGCATCACTTGAAAATGCAACAGCAGCACAAATCCATCATTACGCCCTGGCAGCAGCCAGTGTAGAGACAGAGAGAGGGAGAGCTGGCATAACCAGTATAGAGACAGAGAGAGGGAGAGCTGGCATAACCAGTGTAGAGATAGAGAGGGAGGGCTGGCATAACCAGTGTAGAGATAGAGAGGAGAGGGAGAGCTGGCATAACCAGTGTAGAGACAGAGAGAGGGAGAGCTGGCATAACCAGTGTAGAGATAGAGAGGAGAGGGAGAGCTGGCATAACCAGTGTAGAGACAGAGAGAGGGAGAGCTGGCATAACCAGTGTAGAGACAGAGAGAGGGAGAGCTGGCATAACCAGTGTAGAGATAGAGAGGAGAGGGAGAGCTGGCATAACCAGTGTAGAGATAGAGAGGAGAGGGAGAGCTGGCATAACCAGTGTAGAGATAGAGAGAGGGGAGAGCTGGCATAACGAGTGTAGAGACAGAGGGGGGGAGAGCTGGCATAACCAGTGTAGAGATAGAGAGAGGGGAGAGGGAGAGCTGGCATAACCAGTATAGAGATAGAGAGAGAGAGAGCTGGCATAACGAGTGTAGAGATAGAGAGAGGGGAGAGGGAGAGCTGGCATAACGAGTGTAGAGATAGAGAGAGGGGAGAGGGAGAGCTGGCATAACCAGTGTAGAGACGGAGAGAGGGGAGAGGGAGAGCTGGCATAACCAGTATAGAGACAGAGGGAGGGAGGGCTGGCATAACCAGTGTAGAGATAGAGAGAGGGGAGAGCTGGCATAACTAGTGTAGAGACAGAGGGAGGGAGAGCTGGCATAACCAGTATAGAGATAGAGAGAGGGAGAGCTGGCATAACCAGTGTAGAGACAGAGAGGAGAGGGAGAGCTGGCATAACCAGTGTAGAGATAGAGAGGGATGGCTGGAATAATCAGGGTAGAGAGAGAAGGAGGGAAGAGGGAGAGCTGGCATAATCAAATCAAATTGTATTGGTCACATACACATTGTTAGCGGATGTTATTGCGACTGGAGCGAAATGTTTGTGATTCTAGTTCTGACAATGCAGTGATATCTAACAAGGAATTCACAATGATTACGTTATACACACACAATGTAAGGGGATGGAATAAGAATATGTAAATACAAATATATGAATGTGCGATGGCCGTGCGCCATAGACAAGATACAATAGATGGTATAAAATACTGTACATACATACATACATACATACATACCTGCATACATATGAGATGAGTAATGTAGGATATGTAAACATTATTAAAGTGGAATTATTTAAAGTGACTAGTGATACCTTTATTAAATCCATGTATTAATTAAAGTGGCCAGTGGTTTGAGTCAGTATATTGGCAGCAGCCTCTTTATGTTAGTGATGGCTGTTTAACAGTCTGAACAGGCCTTGAGAGAGAAGCTGTTTTTCAGTCTCTCGGTCCCAACTTTGATGCACCTGTACTGACCTCGCCTTCTGGATGAAAGCGAGGTTAACAGGCAGTGGCTCGGGTGGTTGTTGTCCTTGATTATCTTTTTGGCCTTCCTGCGACAACGGGTGCTGTAGGTGTCCTGGAGGGCAGGTAGTTTGCCCCCGGTGATGCGTTGTGCACACCTCACTACCCTCTGGAGAGCCTTACGGTTGTGGGCGGAGCAGTTGCCATACCAGGCGGTGATACAGCCCGACAGGATCCTCTCGATTGTGCATCTGTAAAAGTTTGTGAGGATTTTAGGTGACAAGACAAATTTCTTCAGCCTCCTGAGGTTGAAGAGGTGCTGTTGCACCTTCTTCACCACGCTGTCTGTGTGGGTGGACCATTTCAGTTTGTCCGTGATGTGGTACACTGAGGAACTTAAAACTTTCCACCTTCTCCACTACTGTCCCGTTGATGTGGATAGGGGGGTGCTCCATCTGCTGTTTCCTGAAGTCCACAATCATCTCCTTTGTTTTGTTGACGTTGAGTGTGAGGTCATTTTCCTGACACCACACTCCGAGGGCCCTCACCTCCTCCCTGTTGGCTGTCTCATTGTTGTTGGTAATCAGGCCTACCACTGTAGTATCGTCTGCAAACTTGATTATTGAGTTGGAAGTGTGCGTGGCCACGCAGTCATTGGTGAACAGGGAGTACAGGAGAGGGCTGAGAACGCACTATTGTGGGGCCCCAGTGTTGAGGATCAGTGGGGTGGAGATGTTGTTTCCTACCTTCACCACCTGGGGGCGGCCCATCGGGAAGTCCAGGACCCAGTTGCACAGGGTGGGGTTAAGACCCAGGGTCTAGAGCTTGATGACGAGTTTGGAGGGTACTGTGGTGTTAAATGCTGAGCTGTAGTCGATGAACAACATTCATACATAGGTATTCCTCTTGTCCTGATGGGTTAGTGCAGTGTGATTGCGTCGTCTGTGGACCTATTGGGGCGGTAAGCAAATTGGAGTGGGTCTAGGGTGTCAGGTAGGGTGGAGGTGATCTGATCCTTGACTAGTCTCTCAAAACACTTCATGATGACAGAAGTGAGTGCAACGGGGCAATAGTCATTTATTTAAGTTACCTTAGATTTCTTGTGAACAGGAACAATGCTGGCCATCTTGAAGCATGTGGGGGCAACAGACTGGGATAGGGATTAATTGAATATGTCCGTAAACACACCAGCCAGCTGGTCTGTGCATGCTCTGAGGACGCGGCTAGGGATGCCGTCTGGGCCGGCAGCCTTGCGAGGGTTAACACGTTTAAATGTTTTACTCATGTCGGCCATGGAGAAGGAAAGCCCACAGTCTATGGTAGCGGGCCGTGTCGGTGGCACTGTGTTGTCCTCAAAGCGCACAGAGAAGTTGTTTAGTTTGTCTGGGAGCAAGACGTCCATGTCTGCGACGGGGCTGGTTTTCTTTTTGTAGTCCGTGATTGACTGTAGACCCTGCCACATATGTCTCGTGTCTGAATTGTCCGTTGAATTGCGACTCCACTTTGTCTCTATACTGACGCTTTGCTTGTTTGATTGCCTTGAGAAAGGAATAGCTACACTGTTTGTATTCAGTCATGTTTCCAGGAGCCTTGCCATGATTAAATGCAGTGGTTCGCGGTTTCAGTTTTGTGTGAATGCTGCCATCAATCCACAGTTTCTGATTAGTGACAGAGGGAGGGAGAGGGAGAACTGGCATAACCAGTGTAGACACAGAGGGAGGGAGGGAGAGGGAAAACTGGCATAACCAGTGTAGACACAGAGGGAGGGAGTGAATGAGGGAGAGCTGTCATAACCAGTGTAGAGACAGAGGGAGGGAAGAGGGAGAGCTGGCATAACCAGTGTAGACACAGAGGGAGGGAGAGAGAGGGAAAACTGGCATAACCAGTGTAGACACAGAGGGAGGGAGGGAGGGAATGAGGGAGAGCTGGCATAACCAGTGTAGAGAAAGAGGGAGGGAAGAGGGAGAGCTGGCATAACCAGTGTAGAGAAAGAGGGAGGGAATGAGGGAGAGCTGGCATAACCAGTGTAGAGAAAGAGGGAGGGAATGAGGGAGAGCTGGCATAACCAGTGTAGAGAAAGAGGGAGGGAATGAGGGAGAGCTGGCATAACCAGTGTAGAGAAAGAGGGAGGGAATGAGGGAGAGCTGGCATAACCAGTGTAGAGAAAGAGGGAGGGAATGAGGGAGAGCTGGCATAACCAGTGTAGAGAAAGAGGGAGGGAAGAGGGAGAGCTGGCATAACCAGTGTAGAGACACAGGGAGGGAGAGGAGAAAACAGGTCTCCAAGCTTCACCTCGACTAAAGCAAATCTTTAGTGATGGGCTGATGACCACAGCCTCCATCTCTGTCTGATCCAGAGATAGAGCCACCACTGGGACAAGGATGGGCCTCCATCCCTCCCTCCTTCCCTCTATCCATCCCCAACATCACTGCTTCACCCACCTGTCCACCAGCCTGCTTCATTATAACGTTTGAACCTTTTAATAGATCTTCCCGTCCAAGACGAATTTCAATATGTTTAATAGAAATCCCCAGAGGCTGGGGCTGCATGGCTTCTGAAGGGTGGTGTCCCAAATGGAACTCTATTCCCTACATAGTCCAGTACTTTTGACAAAAGTAGTGCACTAAATTGGGAATAGGATGCCATTTGTAATGCTTCTCAAGGACTCTGTCTGTCTGAGGGGCCTGGTGCCCTCTGGCTAGAGGCCAGGCAGTCCTTTTTCTCTGGCAGAGCGATCCTAAATTAACCACCTCCCTCCCTCCTCCACATCCTCCCTCCTTCCCTCCTCCACATCCCCCATCTCTCTCTTTCCGCGCCGGCTCTGGAGGAAGGACTTAGGTAGCCCCGGGTCTCTCTCTCTCTTCTCTCTCACCCCGATAGTTGTGCCACAGCCACCAAACACCACACAGCCAGCCTGCAAATGACAGGTTTAACAAATCAGGGTTGATTGCTTCCTAGACCTCCCTCCCTCTCTCCATCCTTCCATCCCTCCCCTCGACGAGGGGGTATCAGTAGGCACCAGGGAGGGAGGGATAGAGGGATGTAATGAAAGAGGGAGGAAGGGGAAGCACATCTGTGGACAGAGTACCCTCCAGCTGCACATAGTTATCCCAGAATCAGGTAATTATCTCCTCTCCCCTGTTGTTTGGAAAAGGGGCTGAATTAGCTTTGGAAATCTCCCAGTGGATCCTCACGGCTCGGCTCAGTGATGGCTCAGGCTCCAGTCCAGAGCAGGCTGGCTGTCCGACTCCAATACGCACAAGGTGTCTGAAGAGGGTAGGGGAGAGGAGAAGGAAAAGGGGAGGGAAGAGGGGAAGGAAGTGGGGAGGGAAGAGGGGAGGGAAGAGGGGAAGGAAGAGGGGAGGGAAGAGGGGAGGGAAGAGGGGAAGGAAGAGGGGAGGGAAGAGGGGAAGGAAGAGGGGCAGGAAGAGGGGAGGGAAAAGGGGCAGGAAGAGGGGAGGGAAGAGGGGACGGAAGAGGGGCAGGAAGAGGGGAGGGAAGAGGGGAGGGAAGAGGGGAAGGAAGAGGGGAGGGAAGAGGGGCAGGAAGAGGGGAGGGAAGAGGGGCAGGAAGAGGGGAGGGAAGAGGGGCAGGAAGAGGGGAGGGAAGATGGGCAGGAAGATGGGCAGGAAGTGGGGAGGGAAGAGGGGAGGGAAGAGGGGCAGGAAGAGGGGAGGGAAGAGGGGCAGGAAGAGGGGAGGGAGGAGAGGAGGGAAGAGGGGAGGGGAAGGAAGAGGGGATGGAAGAGGGGATGGAGGAGGGGAGGAGGGAGGGAGGGGAGGGAATAAGGGAGGGAGGGAAGAGGAGATGGAGGAGGGGAGGGGAGTGAAGAGGAGAGGAGGGAGGGAGGGGAGGGAATAAGGGAGGGAGGGAAGTGGAGATGGAGGAGGGGAGTGAAGAGGGTGGGGAGTGGAGGGGGGAGGTAAGTGGGGAGGGGAGAGGGGAGGGAAGTGGGGAGGGAAGAGGGAAGAGGGGAGGTAAGTGGAGAGGGGAGGTAAGTGGGGAGGGGAGGGAACAGGGGAGGTAAGTGGGGAGGGGAGAGGGGAGGAAAGTGGGGAGGCGAGGGAAGAGGGGAGGTAAGTGGGGAAAGGAGGTAAGTGGGGAGGGGAGAGGGGAGGTAAGTGGGGAGCTAAGAGGGGAAGGAAGTGGGGAGGTAAGACGGGAAGGAAGTGGGGAGTTAAGAGGGGAAGGAAGTGGGGAGGGGAGGGATGAGGGGAGGTAAGTGGGGAGGTAAGTGGGGAAGGAAGAGGGGAGGGGAAGGAAGAGGGGAAGGGGAGGGGAGAGGGGAGGTAAGTGGGGAGGTAAGTGGGGAAGGAAGAGGGGAAATGGAAGGGTATAATAAAATAAAAGGGTATAAGTGCCCAGAGGAAAGTGGAATAAAAATACCTTCAGGTTAAATGTGACTCTGCTTCCCTGTCTCATCGGCCGGCCTTTGGTTGTGGTTGCTGCTGTTTATGGAGCTGCTGTTTATGATTGGTTTATTCTCATGGCACCCTAAATAGTTGAAATAGCTTATTGTAAAGGACTGTTGGGACAGAGATAAATCCACATATAGAATCATGTAGATTATGTACTGCATTTGAAAGACATCGAAAATCTCCATACCACCAGAGTCAAAATTATCAGATACACTTTTCATTAACATATCAGTCTACATGACATGATACCTGCTGTATCTGAAGTCCACCCTTACATAGATGATAGCATCTAGTGTTTCATTACTCTGAGCCTTGATTGAGACATGAAATGATCCCTGAGTAACTGTGCCATGTTAAAAACACATTGATTCACTATCCTTACGTCTTAACTTTAGTTCAATATTTCATTATCAAATCAAATCATAATCTAATTTTATTTGTCACATGCGCCAAATACAACAGGTGTGGACCTTACCGTGAAATGGTTACTTGCAATCCCTTAACCAACAATATAGTTCAAGAAATAGTTACGAAAATATTTACAAAATAAACTAAAGTTAAAAAAAATATATACAAAAAAATACAGAAAAGTAACACAAGATAATGACATAACAATAACGAGGATATATACGGGGGTAAGATGCACTCACGAGTCAATACGGGTCCCATAAAGTTGTGCACTATTGTGTACAGTGATACCCAATTCGTATGATATGTTACAAATGATTATGTGCATTTGTACAATATGTTAGGATTTTGTACGTGCTTAAGATCCATTTCTCTTCAACATGTTCACTAGCATACTACTTAGTATGAGGCAATATACTGACATGAATTCTATGTGGTATATTAGTGTGGATATTGGAACAGAACTAACATGTCTATAATATAAATAAGATTGTGAATGCCATGCCCTGCTACTGTTTATGCTCTAGCAAGGCAATTCATGCCTTAATGCCTGCTGAATCATGTGAGAATGATGTTTGGATGTGGTCGGATGACTGATTAGTAGACAGAATGTAGTCAGATGACATATGGGTAGAGAGAATGTAGTCGGGTGACATATGGGTAGAGAGGATGTGGTTAGATGACATATGGGTAGAGAGGATGTGGTTAGATGACATATGGGTAGAGAGGATGTGGTTAGATGACATATGGGTATTGAGGATGTGGTTAGATGACATATGGTTAGAGAGGCTGTGGTTAGATGACATATGGGTATTGAGGCTGTGGTTAGATGACATATGGGTAGAGAGGATGTGGTTAGATGACATATGGGTAGAGAGGATGTGGTTAGATGACATATGGGTAGAGAGGATGTGGTTAGATGACATATGGGTAGAGAGGATGTGGTTAGATGACATATGGTTAGAGAGGATGTGGTTAGATGACATATGGGTATTGAGGATGTGGTTAGATGACATATGGGTAGAGAGGATGTGGTTAGATGACAAATGGGTAGAGAGGATGTGGTTAGATGACATATGGGTAGAGAGGATGTGGTTAGATGACATATGGGTATTGAGGATGTGGTTAGATGACATATGGGTATTGAGGATGTGGTTAGATGACATATGGGTAGAGAGGATGTGGTTAGATGACATATGTTTTTCCTAGCCACCGTGCTTCTACACCTGCATTGCTTGCTGTTTGGGGTTTTAGGCTGGGTTTCTGTACAGCACTTTGAGATATCAGCTGATGTACGAAGGGCTATATAAATAAATTTGATTTGATTTGATATGTGTAGAAGGTGCCAGAGTGTCTCAGGAGGGTAACTCCTTGTCAGTGGTTGCCAAATAAACGATCACCAGTACTATTTCTGTTATACATAGGGAATATATAAACTATTTATAATGGCCTAATTTATGGTATAATGTGTTAGATTGGGAGCATTGATGGGGAATAGATATAATGATATGGTTCAGTTTGTGTTCGATGTGGAAGTACATTACATTAGCTAGGTCTGAGACATCATGGTGCTGCTCCTCTGTGTTTGTGCTTTAATGTTATGATGAGCCTCCAAGCCATGCTGTCAGCCTTGCTGCTCTCAGCAGGCATGGCCACCTGTAGTTGAAGAGAGAGAACGTGAAAGAGGTGGAGGGGGCTGGGTGGGGGGATGGATGGAAAGAGAGGGGGAGTGAGTGAGTGAGTGAGTGTGAGAGTGAGAGAGAGAAGGGGAGGGGCGGACAGACGGAGTGGACGGACGAAGCTTGCCTTACAATATCCTCTCACATGTCACTCCAACTGTGTCATTTTGAAATGAATGAGGATAGCTGGCTGAAGATGGAGGGAGACGAGAGGATGTTGTTTGTGACTCTGTCACGGTTGAGCATCCAATCAACAGAGACATATTTGTAATCAAGTGGAAGAGAAAAGACACTATGGGAACTAAACTATCGAGTCCCAAATGGCACCCTATTCCCTATATGCCCTGGTCAAAAGTAGTGCCCTATACAGGGAATAGGGTGGCATTTGGAACACATCCACATAAAAACATCTGGTAATTATAACACAGCTTCAACCTAACCACTGCAATCTCACGTCGTGACTCTTAAGTCAACAGGCCATGTTGGTGCTTGTTGCAACCCTGCTGAAGCTCTTTCCACCCAAAACATGACTTATAAGATATCCATTACGGTGTGGGACGATGTTCAACATGACCAAAGTGCTGGAGTTTTTTTTTACTTTTCAAAAGGATATGTTTCAACATCATTTAGGTTGTACAAGCCAGAAGTTGAAATGAAAGTTGATGTATTGCAGCATGTGTCACGTAGCTACAACGTTAGTCCAGAGGGGTAATATCCTAGATTCAACTCAATGCAGTGCACAATATACACGACAGGACCAAACGTATGTGGATACCATCTCGTCAAACATCTCATTCCAAAATCATGGGCATTAATATGGAGTTGGTCCCCTCTTTGCTGCTATAACAGCCTCCACTCTTCTGGGAAGGCTTTCCACTAGATGTTGGAACATTGCTGCAGGGACGTGCTTAAATTCAGCCACAAGCATTAGTGAGGTCGGGCACTGATGTTGGGCGATTAGGCCTGGCTCGCAGTCGACATTCCAATTAATCACAATGGTGTTCGATGGGGTTACGGTCAGGGCTCTGTGCAGACCAGTCAAGTTCTTCCACAACTATCTTGACAAACCTTTTCTGTATGGACCTCACTTTGTGCACGGGGGCATTTTCATGCTGAAACTGGAAAGGGCTTTCCCCTAACTGTTGCCACAAAGTCGGAAGCACAGAATAGTCTAGAATGTCATTGTGTGCTGTAGCTTTAAGATTTCCCTTCACTGGAACTAAGGGGCCTAGCCCGAACCATGGAAAACAGCCCCAGACCATTATTCCTCCTCCTCCAAAACACTATACATGTGGGCAGGTAGCATTCGTTCCATCAGACTACCAGATGGTAAAGTGTGAATCATCACTCCAGAGAACGTGTTTCCACTGCTCCAGAGTCCAATGGTGGCGAGCTTTACACCCCTCCAGCCGACTCTTGGCATTGAGCATGGTGATGCAAGGCTTGTGTGCGGCTGCTGGGTCCATGAAAACCCATTTCATGAAGCTCCTGACGAACGGTTATTGTGACGTAGCTTCCAGAGGCAGTTTAGAACTCGGTAGTGAGTGTTGTAACCAAGGACAGGCTACGCTTTTCAGCGGTCCCTTTCTGTGAGCTTGTGTGGCCTACCAATTCATAGCTGAGCCGTTGTTTGCTCCTAGACATTTCCACTTCACAACAACAGCACTTACAGTTGACCGGGGCAGCTCTATCAGGGCAGAGGCCAATCTACTGCCAAATGTTTGTCAATGGAGATCGCATGGCTGTGTGCTCAATTTTATACACCTGTCAACAATGGATGTGGCTGAAATAGCCGAATCCACAAATTTGAAGGGGTGGCCACATACTTTTGTATATATAGTGTATACCTGGTATATATAGTGTATACCTGGTATATATAGTGTATACCTGGTATATATAGTGTATACCTGGTATATATAGTTTATACCTGGTATATATAGTGTATACCTGGTATATATAGTGTATACCTGGTATATATAGTGTATACCTGGTATATATAGTGTATACCTGGTATATATAGTGTATACCTGGTATATATAGTGTATACCTGGTATATATAGTTTATACCTGGTATATATAGTGTATACCTGGTATATATAGTTTATACCTGGTATATATAGTGTATACCTGGTATATATAGTGTATACCTGGTATATATAGTGTATACCTGGTATATATAGTGTATACCTGGTATATATAGTTTATACCTGGTATATATAGTGTATACCTGGTATATATAGTGTATACCTGGTATATATAGTGTATACCTGGTATATATAGTGTATACCTGGTATATATAGTGTATACCTGGTATATATAGTGTATACCTGGTGTATATATAGTGTATACCTGGTATCCTTGGAAACACTGGTCTTATTCATTAGTACCCTTCTCACTCAGTTCAACCTGTTTTCTGTGTGAAGATATTAAGGCAAAACAGTCATGAAATAAGCATTAGGAAAGCTGTTAAAGTAATTGTGTACTCCTCAGGCAAGCCTAATAGAAACCTATTACAATAAGGCAGTTTAGTCTTATAATGTCCATTGGTGATATTTATGTAAAACACCATCATTAGTTTTGAATATTTACGTTCATTAAGCAAACATATTACAACCCTTTTAAAAATGTTGGTTTTCTAATAATACAGAAACTATTCCAATATGACATTTAGTTTAGTTTTTTTAATTTGGAAATGTATATTGAGAACCTCTGTATTTCCTGTGAACATATTTCCTGTGAACATATTTCCTGTGAACATATTTATTGTTAACATTTTTCTTGTGAACATATTTCTTGTGGACATTTGTTACAGACAACAACTGGCGCCATGCGAAGCGGAGGTGGTCGTGTCTGGGTATGAGAGAGTCAGAAGCCAGCCCAGCAACTACTGGTCAGGACTCACCATACAGAGAACGAGCCATCTGTTTATAGGGGGCTTGCCTCGTCGATACCTGCCATATCAGGTGAGTTAGTGTGGTTTCTGAGGTCTATACCTATTGACAATACATATCGGTAGTAATATGTGATGTTATATATACTATATAATTTAATCCCTATCAAATCCAAATAAAATCTCATTTTATCCCACTTTGTAACAGTAAATGTGTTTATTTTAATAATTTTGGTAGGCATTGTGCATGCTCTTTCTTTTGTCGCTGACACAACCTCCTCTCCTTGGAGTGTAATTGAAGTGCAATTTACTACATACATAATACCCAAGTGTTTAACATAATACACAGTTTACTACATACATAATACCCAAGTGTTTAACATAATACACAGTTTACTACATACATAATACCCAAGTGTTTAACATAATACACAGTTTACTACATACATAATACCCAAGTGTTAAACATAGTACACAGTTTACTACATACATAATACCCAAGTGTTTAACATAATACACAGTTTACTACATACATAATACCCAAGTGTTTAACATAGTACACAGTTTACTACATACATAATACCCAAGTGTTTAACATAGTACACAGTTTACTACATACATAATACCCAAGTGTTAAACATAGTACACAGTTTACTACGTACATAATACCCAAGTGTTTAACATAGTACACAGTTTACTACATACATAATACCCAAGTGTTAAACATAGTACACAGTTTACTACGTACATAATACCCAAGTGTTTAACATAGTACACAGTTTACTACATACATAATACCCAAGTGTTTAACATAGTACACAGTTTACTACATACATAATACCCAAGTGTTTAACATAGTACACAGTTTACTACATACATAATACCCAAGTGTTTAACATAGTACACAGTTTACTACATACATAATACCCAAGTGTTTAACATAGTACACAGTTTACTACATACATAATACCCAAGTGTTTAACATAGTACACAGTTTACTACATACATAATACCCAAGTGTTTAACATAATACACAGTTTCTGGTACTTCTATTGTATTACATAGAATCCTGTTGTATACCATTTGCTCCAGTACTCTTCATAGGCATAGTATAAAACACCCTATTCCCTATATAGTGCACCACTTTTGAATACAGCCCAATGGGTCCTTGACAAAAGTAAGTAGTACACTATGTAGTGAGTATGGGGTAATGAGGGGCACACCCTATAGCTGCAGTATGACATCATACAACCCTGAGTGTCTGTTACTGAATTAGCCGAGTCAGGAATAATGTAATGTATGTCAAGGATCATGTAATGCATGTCAAGGATAATGTAATGCATGTAAGGGATAATGTAATGTATGTCAGGGATAATATAACGTATGTCAGGGATAATATAACGTATGTTAGGGATAATGTAATGTATGTCAGGGATAATATAACGTATGTTAGGGATAATGTAATGTATATCAGGGATAATATAACGTATGTTAGGGATAATGTAATGTATGTCAGGGATAATATAACGTATGTCAGGGATAATGTAATGTATGTCAGGGATAATATAACGTATGTTAGGGATAATGTAATGTATGTCAGGGATAATATAACGTATGTTAGGGATAATGTAATGTATGTCAGGGATAATATAACGTATGTTAGGGATAATGTAATGTATATCAGGGATAATATAACGTATGTTAGGGATAATGTAATGTATGTCAGGGATAATATAACGTATGTTAGGGATAATGTAATGTATGTCAGGGATAATATAACGTATGTTAGGGATAATGTAATGTATATCAGGGATAATATAACGTATGTTAGGGATAATGTAATGTATGTCAGGGATAATATAACGTATGTTAGGGATAATGTAATGTATGTCAGGGATAATATAACATATGTCAGGGATAATGTAATGCATGTCATGGATAATATAACGTATGTTAGGGATAATGTAATGTATGGCAGGGATAATATAATGTATGTTAGGGATAATGTAATGTATGTCAGGGATAATATAACGTATGTTAGGGATAATGTAATGCATGTCATGGATAATATAACGTATGCCATGGATAATGTAACGTATGTCAGGGATAATGTACTGTATGTCAGGGATAATGTAACGTATGTCAGGGATAATGTACTGTATGTCAGGGATAATATAACGTATGTTAGGGATAATGTAATGTATGTCAGGGATAATGTAATGTATGTCAGGGATAATGTAATGTATGTCAGGGGTAATGTTACGTATGTCATGGATAATGTAACAAATGTCATGTGGTAATGTAACATATGTCAGGGATAATGTAATGTATGTCAGGTATAATGTAATGTATGTCAGGTATAATGTAATGTATGTCAGGGATAATGTAACGTATGCAATGGACAAGGTTCTAAAGAGGGTCTTGTACTACTATAGCGATACGTTATACAAGGATCCTTGGCTTGGTTATTAGGTTCCTTCCAATATGTTGACAACATCAGTCAGTTCTACAGTATATTACTTTTCAGTGATGTGTGTCCTGGTAGCCTACCTTATTGAAAGCAACAGTCTAATAAAGTATTGTTTCTGTCGCCCTAAGGGAGCCCAACCCTTCTCCAACTACACCGGCTGCGTAGAAATAATTGAAATGAATAAGCTGCGGGGATTCTACACATCCAGTGCCGTTGCCGGCAGCAACGTAGACGACTGCAGGTAAAATAATTAGATTTTCAAAGAGTCACTGGACTTAATAATATTTGTTTCCCTCTTTTGGGGCCCATTTGTCCTCCAGTGTTCCTGTTTGAAAGAAATAAAGAACTGTTTTTTTTCTCTTGGGATACGTGCACATGCATGCAAGTATCACGCACATGCACACTCACACACTGGCACACTCACATGCTCTCACACACACACTCAAACACTGGCACACTCACATGCTCTCACACACACAGGCACACAAGCGCATACAGACATCAATCTCAAAGCATGTTTACATGCAAGGTGTGGGTGGGGGCACAGCCTCATATAAAATGCTTTAACGTTATAGTGTGGTAAATCCCTTCATCAGTTCACCAACAGTAGATACAGTCTGTAGTGGCGATTCCCTATGATCTTCCACTGGCACAGGAGAGAGCTGTCCATAACATGTCCACAAACATCAGCTTTCTAAACTTTTTTAAACTCTTTTTGGGGTGAATTTCTCATTTATTGGCATATAAAATATAAATTGCTCCAAAACACATATTCCTATATAAAAGGTGCAGAGAGATGCATTCTATAAGCTGTGATACGGTAACAACTGCATGTGCTCTCCTCACCTGTGATAACCCTTCCTGGTCACCTGTGTTACCTATATATACACACGTGACCAGTGACCCATGACCCCAAAATATAGTGCCCTCTAGTGCACAAAACAAGTAAAAAAATAACCCTTGACAGACAACTCATACACAACACATAAACAAGCCAAAACAGCTCCTACACAGTCAATATATGATGTGACCATTGTCTGAACACCACAGCCATGGACTGGAACACGATGGTGTAGAACAATGGTGTTCCATTGGTTGAAGGCTTGTTCTTAGTGTTCTTAATTGGAACGTTCTTGATTGGATGGGCTGCTGCACTCACTGTGACACACACACACACACACAAAGAGATGCTCTGCTTTTTTGACACCACACTCCACAAAGCAAGTCCTGCAGGCTCTAGTTTGATCTTATCTTGATTATTATCCAGTGATGTGGTCAAGTGCTGCAAAGAAAGACCCAGTTAAGCTGCAGCTGGCCGAGAACAGAGCAGCACGTCTTGCTCTTCAGTTTAATCAGAGGGCTGATATAAATACTATGCCAGTCTGTCTTGGCTAAGAGTTGAGGAGAGACTGACTACATTGCTTCTTTTGTTAATAAGAAACATTAATGTGTTGTAAATTCCTAATTGTTTGCATAGTCAACTTACACACAGCTCTGACACACACACTTATCCCACCAGACATGCCACCAGGGGTCTTTTCACAGTCCCCAGGTCCAGAACAAATTCAAGAAAACGTACAGTATTTTACAGAGCCATTACAGAGTGCATGGAACTCCCTTCCATCTTATATAGTGAACAGCCAAACCTTGTTTCAACGCCTCTCCCCCATGTGACCTACTTGTTGTGTGTATGTACTGACATGTATGTGGAACTAATAGATGCACACACACACACACACACACACACACACACACACACACACACACGTTGTAAAGTCTTTTGTCTGTAATGTATTTTCCGTGATGCTTCGGGCATCTGATTCAGAGGGGTTGGGTTAAATGACTCCTTCACCTCTGACTCAGAGGGGTTGGGTTAAATGACTCCTTCACCTCTGATTCAGAGGGGTTGGGTTAAATTACTCCTTCACCTCTGATTCAGAGGGGTTGGGTTAAATGACTCCTTCACCTCTGATTCAGAGGGGTTGGGTTAAATGACTCCTTCACCTCTGATTCAGAGGGGTTGGGTTAAATGACTCCTTCACCTCTGATTCAGAGGGGTTGGGTTAAATGACTCCTGCACCTCTCTGATTCAGAGGGGTTGGGTTAAATGACTCCTGCACCTCTCTGATTCAGAGGGGTTGGGTTAAATGACTCCTGCACCTCTCTGATTCAGACGGGTTGGGTTAAATGACTCCTGCACCTCTCTGACTCAGAGGGGTTGGGTTAAATGACTCCTGCACCTCTGATTCAGAGGGGTTGGGTTAAATTACTCCTTCACCTCTCTGATTCAGAGGGGTTGGGTTAAATGACTCCTTCACCTCTCTGATTCAGAGGGGTTGGGTTAAATGACTCCTGCACCTCTCTGATTCAGAGGGGTTGGGTTAAATGACTCCTGCACCTCTGATTCAGAGGGGTTGGGTTAAATTACTCCTTCACCTCTCTGATTCAGAGGGGTTGGGTTAAATGACTCCTGCACCTCTCTGATTCAGAGGGGTTGGGTTAAATTACTCCTTCACCTCTCTGATTCAGAGGGGTTGGGTTAAATGACTCCTGCACCTCTCTGATTCAGAGGGGTTGGGTTAAATGACTCCTGCACCTCTGATTCAGAGGGGTTGGGTTAAATTACTCCTGCACCTCTCTGATTCAGAGGGGTTGGGTTAAATGACTCCTGCACCTCTCTGATTCAGAGGGGTTGGGTTAAATGCGAAGACACATTTCAGTTGAATGCATTCAGTTGAACAACTGAGTAGGTATCCCCCTTTGCCTTTGCCTTACCTAATGGGGATCTAAAATCAACACACTGTGTAAAAAACTCTTGCTGATCCCTGTGTGTGGATTAAATTAGGGCTTGTCCCAAATGATACTATGTTCCCTATTTAGTGCACTAGCCTACTTTTGACCAGAGCTCATAGGGTTATGCCATTGTGCACTATATAGGGAATAGGCTGCCTTTTGTGACTCATCCTATATGTTGAGATTCCTAAATATCTGCCCATTGTGTAAGTAATGAATTGATTGTGGTTCCTGTGGGATCGCTGCAGTTAAACCATTAATGTATTATGATGCCTGTTACTAGGAGGCAGAAAACACTGACCTTCATCACATGACTAACACGTGTATCATGGAGGGCCTGTATACAGACAGTTAGGAGTTGTTTATCACAAAGCCTATTTTCAGGACAGTGGTCTTGGTTGTTTTTATTGATATCACTGCATTATGTATTTGCTGTGTTAAATCTATATTTGGATTCAACAGAGTGCTACCGTGTGAGCCCTTACAAAACTGTTTTTCACTCTACTGGTCAATGCCAATTGATTTTCTGGTAACGTTTTACATGAAGATATGTACAGCTTTTGAGTAGTACTGTTAATACTGCCAGTGCAGCCTTAAGCTCAGTATTCCTTGGCAAGAGGCAAGCACACAATTTCAACTGTTTATTGTAGATATATAAACTAGAAACAAATACTGAACCGTTTCTAACCTACTTATAGAGTTAGAGTCCTTTATGATGTATACTTCATGTAAAGTCTTCCTTTCTTTTGGTGAGTTATTGTATTCTATGAATACTATTCCAGGTCCCGATGGGCCCCACCAGGTACCCCAGATGCCTTCACTAGAAGTCCATATGATTGGACCACCATATCCACCACTCTGAGAGGTCAAGGTTCAGCAGGAGTCAACACATCTGTATGGACCCAGCCACCATCCTCCCGACCACCACCAGTTCCTACCCGCCCCTGGCAACTGGCTCCTACCAGTCCCTGGCAACCGGCTCCCTCCAGTCCCTGGCAACTGGCTCCCTCCAGTCCCTGGCAACCAAGTTCAGTTCCTACCCGTCCCAGGCAACCAAGTCCAGTTCCTACCCGTCCCAGGCAACCAAGTCCAGTTCCTACCCGTCCCAGGCAACCAAGTCCAGTTCCTACCCGTCCCTGGCAACCAAGTCCAGTTCCTACCCGTTCCAGGCAACCAAGTCCAGTTCCTACCCGTCCCAGGCAACCAAGTCCAGTTCCTACCCGTCCCAGGCAACCAAGTCCAGTTCCTACCCGTCCCAGGCAACCAAGTCCAGTTCCTACCCGTCCCTGGAAACCAAGTCCAGTTCCTACCCGTTCCAGGCAACCAAGTCCAGTTCCTACCCGTCCCAGGCAACCAAGTCCAGTTCCTACCAGTCCCAGGCAACCAAGTCCAGTTCCTACCCGTCCCTGGCAACCAAGTCCAGTTCCTACCCGTCCCTGGCAACTAAGTCCAGTTCCTACCAGTTCTTGGCAACCAAGTCCAGTTCCTACCCATCCCAGGCAACCAACTCCTACCCGGCCACCATCAGTCTCTACCCATCCCTGGCAACCAGCTCCCACCCGTCCCTGGCAACCAGCGCCTACCCGGCCACTACTGCCAATTCCTACCCGGCCCTGGCAAACAGCCACTACCCGCCCTCGGCCACCACTGCCAGCTCTTACTCGTCCCTGGCAACCAGCTCCTACCCATTCCCCACCACCAGCCCCTACCCAGCCACCAACAGCTCCCATGCAGCCAACACCACCACCAGTCTGCCATGCTGCCGTCTGTCTTAACGGTGGGACCTGCCATGAGCTGCAGAGGCCCAGTGGAGCTCTGTCCTTCTACTGCGACTGCCCCCTACACTTCACTGGACGCTTCTGTGAGAAAGGTAGGTCTATGATTCTGTTACATACTATTTACACTAGGTAGCATACAAGTAGAATACAGCAGTGTATTGTCACTAAAAGTGTAACCACTTTGGTGGCATATGCTCCTAAATAAATAATTTTCTGTGCAACCTGGAATTTTTATTTGGGAACACCAGTGCGCCTAGAATTAAAATCACCCAGATAATAATTGTTGTAATGATTAAGCTTCGCTTTACCGCGGCCTCCGAGTGCCACAGAGTCCTCTCTCTCCCTCTGAGGCTGCATGCTTCCTGTTCTCTGACCACACACACCAAGCACCGCCTCCTGTCACTCAAGCAGGCAGTACACAGCTCCTCCATGCTGTTTATTCTCTCAGCATGCTGTCAATTTATCCACTCTACCAAAACAAGAACGATGCTGCTTTCCACATTACTTCTACATGTGAATCCAGATGTTTTCTATGTTATACTATTATTTTGTGTATCTTGCTCTGTGCAAAATGCTAATTAGTTAGTTACGGTAGCTAGCGTGTGCCTAGCATAAAGCTAATCGCAAACTAGCTAAATGCCATTTAGCTAAATGCTCTAGCTGGGGCAAAGCAAACGTTAGATCTAATACAGGCTGGTACCAGTAGTGATCAGCATATTGTTTGTTCTATGGCATGTTCTGAATCAGGTAGCCTATTATTTAAAATATTTGTCAAAATATAACATCTCTATTAAAATGTGATTAGGGTCCCCTGGGAAACACTGACAAACACTTTGGTTTTTACCCTGTCATAACTCCTACCTGGCTTTTTCATGTGTTTTCATGCCAAACAACACCAACCATAGAATTACAATGATCATTATATTAAGAGGATTCAAACTGTTTGCCCCAGTGTTTTGATCTATATCGCAAGTCAAATCACAATTAGATTTGTTTGCCCATATCGCCCTAACAACCTGGTAGCTTAAATGGTACCAGTAAATGCAAACGTTTGGTGGGACAGAAAGAAAGAACAACTGATATTTTCTTCCTGAAAGGAACATGTATTTTTTTCTTCATGAGATGTGCTTAAAAATGAATTAGGATTCACATAGGCCCAATGTAGACTATGTCTCAATCAATTAAAAATTATGTGGTGCTCCTACATTTTTAAGATAGGAGAACCAGTCCTACAAATTAAAAAGTACGTGTTGCTCCTAACTTTTTGAAGATAGGAGAACCAGTGCTACCAATGAAACGTGATAATTCCGAGCCCTTTGTATTGGGCATGCTTTCTATGTGGTATGCTACTGTACTAGTATGGACATTTATCTGGGTTCCTCTGTGAGAAAGGTAGGCTTCTAATACCCTTTTCACACTATCATGCCACTCAAACCGTAGGCATTCTGTGTTTACTCTAATATCTTCCTTTCACATTGTCCATTCCTGCACCAAAAATGGTTATTCGGTTGTTCCCATAGGAGAACCCTTTGACAAACCCATTTTGGTTCCAGGTTGAACCCTTTGGGTTCCATGTAGAACCCTTTCCACAGAGGGTTTTACATGGAACCCAAAAGAGTACTATCTGGAACCAAAAAGTGTTAGCTTATGGGCTACAGCCACAGAACCCTTTTGGAAGCCTTTTTTGTAAGAGTGAACAGGTCTCTCTGATCTTCCCTGGCTAGCACACATACTGGCTACTGACTAGAGCTGTCTACTGTCTTACTACACATACTGGCTACTGACTAGAGCTGTCTACTGTCTTACTACACATACTGGCTACTGACTAGAGCTGTCTACTGTCTTACTACACATACTGGCTACTGACTAGAGCTGTCTACTGTTTTACTACACATACTGGCTACTGACTAGAGCTGTCTACTGTCTTACTACACATACTGGCTACTGACTAGAGCTGTCTACTGTCTTACTACACATACTGGCTACTGACTAGAGCTGTCTACTGTCTTACTACACATACTGGCTACTGACTAGAGTTGTCTACTGTCTTACTACACATACTGGCTACTGACTAGAGCTGTCTACTGTCTTACTACACATACTGACTAGAGCTGTCTACTGTCTTACTACACATACTGGCTACTGACTAGAGCTGTCTACTGTCTTACTACACATACTGGCTACTGACTAGAGCTGTCTACTGTCTTACTACACATACTGACTAGAGCTGTCTACTGTCTTACTACACATACTGGCTACTGACTAGAGCTGTCTACTGTCTTACTACACATACTGGCTACTGACTAGAGCTGTCTACTGTCTTACTACACATACTGGCTACTGACTAGAGCTGTCTACTGTCTTACTACACATACTGGCTACTGACTAGAGTTGTCTACTGTCTTACTACACATACTGGCTACTGACTAGAGCTGTCTACTGTCTTACTACACATACTGACTAGAGCTGTCTACTGTCTTACTACACATACTGGCTACTGACTAGAGCTGTCTACTGTCTTACTACACATACTGGCTACTGACTAGAGCTGTCTACTGTCTTACTACACATACTGACTAGAGCTGTCTACTGTCTTACTACACATACTGGCTACTGACTAGAGCTGTCTACTGTCTTACTACACATACTGGTAACTGACTAGAGCTGTCTACTGTCTTACTACACATACTGGCTACTGACTAGAGCTGTCTACTGTCTTACTACACATACTGGCTACTGACTAGAGCTGTCTACTGTCTTACTACACATACTGGTTACTGACTAGAGCTGTCTACTGTCTTACTACACATACTGGCTACTGACTAGAGCCACTGTCCTATGAGCAGGGTTGGGTCAATACCATTTACATTTCAGTCAATTCAAAAAGTTCCCTGACATTCCAGTTCTCTTTAATGCTTTTCCATGAGGAAAAATTGGAATTGGAATTTGGTTTACTTTCTGTATTGACTCGAATTGAAATGGAATTGACCCCAATGCTGCATCCGAGGCATATAAACATGCTAGGGTATGGAGTAGGGTTAGTACTATAGAAATGTAATTACTAGAACGGTACGCCACATTCAAGTCAACATGTACACATGCTAGGGTACTGAGTAGAGTTAGTACTATAGAAATGTAATTACTAGAACAGTACGCCACATTCAAGTCAACATGTACACATGCTAGGGTATTGAGTAGGGTTAGTACTATAGAAATGTAATTACTAGAACGGTACGCCACATTCAAGTCAACATGTGCACATGCTAGGGTATTGAGTAGGGTTAGTACTATAGAAATGTAATTACTAGAACGGTACGCCACATTCAAGTCAACATGTACACATGCTAGGGTACTGAGTAGGGTTAGTACTATAGAAATGTAATTACTAGAACGGTACGTCACATTCAAGTCAACATGTACACATGCTAGGGTACTGAGTAGGGTTAGTACTATAGAAATGTAATTACTAGAACGGTACGTCACATTCAAGTCAACATGTACACATGCTAGGGTACTGAGTAGGGTTAGTACTATAGAAATGTAATTACTAGAACAGTACGCCACATTCAAGTCAACATGTACACATGCTAGGGTATTGAGTAGGGTTAGTACTATAGAAATGTAATTACTAGAACGGTACGCCACATTCAAGTCAACATGTGCACATGCTAGGGTACTGAGTAGGGTTAGTACTATAGAAATGTAATTACTAGAACGGTACGTCACATTCAAGTCAAGATGTACACATGCTAGGGTACTGAGTAGGGTTAGTACTATAGAAATGTAATTACTAGAACGGTACGTCACATTCAAGTCAAGATGTACACATGCTAGGGTATTGAGTAGGGTTAGTACTATAGAAATGTAATTACTAGAACGGTACGCCACATTCAAGTCAACATGTACACATGCTAGGGTATTGAGTAGGGTTAGTACTATAGAAATATAATTACTAGAACGGTACGCCACATTCAAGTCAACATTTCTGTCACTTGTGGACCGGCAGCCGTATTGACTATACCCATGAGGGGGCTTATGGGTAATCCCAAGGTAATAGAGTGACGCCGAGACTCTGATTTTTCACTTTCAAATGTCTTTCAAACAAACACAAATGATTGCACTGTTAAACAAACCATACAACTCTATGCACAAGACCCACTTTTAACAATTTCCTCTGAAAATCTACTTGAAGAACAGTGCAGATGAAAAGTTTGGTAACAGAATGACGGTTTGTGCTGTTGGTGCCCTCATTCTATTACCAAACTTTGCATATGCGCTTGGTTACCGTGGAATTGCCCTTATCCATTCTAGTAATAATTATATTTCTATGGCTTCTGAGGCTCACAGCCCACTGACCCTGTGGTTAGTAGGTATTAAACACATGCTGGGGTTGACTGGGGCTCCCACTGACCCTGTGGTTAGTAGGTATAAAACACATGCTGGGGTTGACTGGGGCTCCCACTGACCCTGTGGTTAGTAGGTATTAAACACATGCTGGGGTTGACTGGGGCTCCCACTGACCCTGTGGTTAGTAGGTATAAAACACATGCTGGGGTTGACTGGGGCTCCCACTGACCCTGTGGTTAGTAGGTATAAAACACATGCTGGGGTTGACTGGGGCTCCCACTGACCCTGTGGTTAGTAGGTATAAAACACATGCTGGGGTTGACTGGGGCTCCCACTGACCCTGTGGTTAGTAGGTATACAACACATGCTGGGGTTGACTGGGGCTCCCACTGACCCTGTGGTTAGTAGGTATACAACACATGCTGGGGTTGACTGGGGCTCCCACTGACCCTGTGGTTAGTAGGTATTAAACACATGCTGGGGTTGACTGGGGCTCCCACTGACCCTGTGGTTAGTAGGTATAAAACACATGCTGGGGTTGACTGGGGCTCCCACTGACCCTGTGGTTAGTAGGTATTAAACACATGCTGGGGTTGACTGGGGCTCCCACTGACCCTGTGGTTAGTAGGTATAAAACACATGCTGGGGTTGACTGGGGCTCCCACTGACCCTGTGGTTAGTAGGTATAAAACACATGCTGGGGTTGACTGGGGCTCCCACTGACCCTGTGGTTAGTAGGTATAAAACACATGCTGGGGTTGACTGGGGCTCCCACTGACCCTGTGGTTAGTAGGTATTAAACACATGCTGGGGTTGACTGGGGCTCCCACTGACCCTGTGGTTAGTAGGTATAAAACACATGCTGGGGTTGACTGGGGCTCCCACTGACCCTGTGGTTAGTAGGTATTAAACACATGCTGGGGTTGACTGGGGCTCCCACTGACCCTGTGGTTAGTAGGTATTAAACACATGCTGGGGTTGACTGGGGCTCCCACTGACCCTGTGGTTAGTAGGTATAAAACACATGCTGGGGTTGACTGGGGCTCCCACTGACCCTGTGGTTAGTAGGTATTAAACACATGCTGGGGTTGACTGGGGCTCCCACTGACCCTGTGGTTAGTAGGTATACAACACATGCTGGGGTTGACTGGGGCTCCCACTGACCCTGTGGTTAGTAGGTATTAAACACATGCTGGGGTTGACTGGAGCTCCCACTGACCCTGTGGTTAGTAGGTATAAAACACATGCTGGGGTTGACTGGAGCTCCTACTGACCCTGTGGTTAGTAGGTATAAAACACATGCTGGGGTTGACTGGAGCTCCCACTGACCCTGTGGTTAGTAGGTATAAAACACATGCTGGGGTTGACTGGGGCTCCCACTGACCCTGTGGTTAGTAGGTATTAAACACATGCTGGGGTTGACTGGGGCTCCCACTGACCCTGTGGTTAGTAGGTATAAAACACATGCTGGGGTTGACTGGAGCTCCCACTGACCCTGTGGTTAGTAGGTATAAAACACATGCTGGGGTTGACTGGGGCTCCCACTGACCCTGTGGTTAGTAGGTATTAAACACATGCTGGGGTTGACTGGGGCTCCCACTGACCCTGTGGTTAGTAGGTATTAAACACATGCTGGGGTTGACTGGGGCTCCCACTGACCCTGTGGTTAGTAGGTATAAAACACATGCTGGGGTTGACTGGGGCTCCCACTGACCCTGTGGTTAGTAGGTATAAAACACATGCTGGGGTTGACTGGAGCTCCTACTGACCCTGTGGTTAGTAGGTATAAAACACATGCTGGGGTTGACTGGGACTCCCACTGACCCTGTGGACTAAATACTGATCACAACTAAATAGAGATCACACCAAAAAACCTATCTCGACTAAATACTGATCTCGACTAAATACTGATCTCGACTAAATACTGATCTCGATTAAATACTGATCACACCTAAAAACCTATCTCGACTAAATACTGATCTCGACTAAATACTGATCTCGACTAAATACTGATCACAACTAAATACTGATCACAACTAAATACTGATCACGACTAAATACATTTTGAATCAGTTAAACATGTGCCACATTAGAGATACATCATTAAATATGTCTAATATAATGTTATAATCTGTATCATAAGATATTGTAAATGTAATAACGTGTTATACCTGTTGGCAAAGTGTTGCCACAATGTGTTGTTAGATGGCCAGGGATCACTTGAAAAATAGATGTTCATCTCAATGTGTCTCTGTGTGTTAGATGGCCAGGGATCACTTGAAAAAGAGATGTTAATCTCAATGTGTCTCTGTGTGTTAGATGGCCAGGGATCACTTTAAAAAGAGATGTTAATCTCAATGTGTCTCTGTGTGTTGTTAGATGGCCAGGGATCACTTGAAAAAGAGATGTTAATCTCAATGTGTCTCTGTGTGTTAAATGGCCAGGGATCACTTGAAAAAGAGATGTTAATCTCAATGTGTCTCTGTGTGTTAAATGGCCAGGGATCACTTGAAAAAGAGATGTTAATCTCAATGTGTCTCTGTGTGTTAGATGGCCAGGGATCACTTGAAAAAGAGATGTTAATCTCAATGTTTCTCTGTGTGTTGTTAGATGGCCAGGGATCACTTGAAAAAGAGATGTTAATCTCAATGTGTCTCTGTGTGTTAGATGGTCAGGGATCACTTGAAAAAGTGATGTTAATCTCAATGTGTATTTGTGTCTCTGTGTGTTAGATGGCCAGGGATCACTTGAAAAAGTGATGTTAATCTCAATGTGTCTTTGTGTCTCTGTGTGTTAGATGGCCAGGGATCACTTGAAAAAGTGATGTTAATCTCAATGTGTCTTTGTGTCTCTGTGTGTTAGATGGCCAGGGATCACTTGAAAAAGAGATGTTAATCTCAATGTGTCTCTGTGTGTTAGATGGCCAGGGATCACTTGAAAAAGAGATGTTCATCTCAATGTGTCTCTGTGTGTTGTTAGATGGCCAGGGATCACTTGAAAAAGAGATGTTCATCTCAATGTGTCTCTGTGTGTAAGATGGCCAGGGATCACTTGAAAAAGAGATGTTAATCTCAATGTGTCTCTGTGTGTTAGATGGCCAGGGATCACTTGAAAAAGAGATGTTCATCTCAATGTGTCTTTTCTGGTTAAATAAAGGACAAATAAAAGATATGCTTTACTGCAAGACCGTTGTATCCAGATTAAGGGCTGTGATATTCCTGATGTTCATCCTGATGTTATCCTCTATTGTGCTAACAGCCTTTTCATTGTATTCCTATCTTCTACATCAGCTGATTGAACACGTTGTCCTACTGGTGTCAATAAGTCAATGTTCAGCTGCTGAGCTAATTTGCTGAGTCATAAGTTAATGTATCTCTATCGATGCGAGATCAGACATTTTGGCGCATATGGGCTGTGTCTGAAATAGCACCCTATGCACTCTATACAGTGCACTACTTTTGACCAGGGCGCATAGGGCTCTGGTCAGAAATAGCGCACTATATAGGGAATAGGGTGCCATTTCAGACAGTCATGCACTGACTTGAATTCATTAATCATCCTAGATATTTCTTTTTCTCATTCCTTTGGTACCAAATAAAACTGAGTATCATTGCACTTTGAGCAAGAGTATTTGGAATTAATTATTGTTCTCTCAAGACCATACCAGTTTATAATTTTATGAATATAAATTATTCTAAATATCTAACCACATCTTTTCAAAAACAGAGATTTAATTAATTTTTAATTTTTGTTCCTATTTTTGTATTAAAATTGAAAACATGAATTTTATACATGAGTGAAGCCGAGTGAAGTTGTCATGTTCTTTTTGCAACTTTATAGAATGGATGTAAAACCAATTATTAATGGATGTTAGATGGTAATGGATGTTAGATGGTAATGGATGTTAGATGGTAATGGATGTTATATAGTAATGGATGTTAGATGGTAATGGATGTTAGATGGTAATGGATGTTAGATGGTAAAGGATATTAGATGGTAAAGGATATTAGATGGTAAAGGATATTAGATGGTAATGGATGTTAGATGGTAATGGATGTTAGATGGTAATGGATGTTAGATGGTAATGGATGTTATATAGTAATGGATGTTATATAGCAAAGGATGTTATATAGTAAAGGAATGGATGTAAAACCAATTATTAATGGATGTTAGATGGTAATGGATATTAGATGGTAATGGATGTTATATAGTAATGGATGGTATATAGTAAAGGAATGGATGTTAGATGGTAATGGATGTTATATAGTAATGGATTTTATATAGTAAAGGAATGGATGTTAGATGGTAGATGGTAATGGATGTTATATAGTAATGGATATTATATGGTAATGGATGTTAGATGGTAATGGATGTTATATAGTAATGGATGTTATATAGTAAAGGAATGGATGTTAGATGGTAATGGATGTTATATAGTAAAGGATGTTAGATGGGAATGGATGTTAGATGGTAATGGATGTTATATAGTAAAGGATGTTATATAGTAAAGGAATGGATGTTAGATGGTAATGGATGTTAGATGGTAATGGATGTTAGATGGTAATGGATGTTATATAGTAAAGGAATGGATGTTAGATGGTAATGGATGTTAGATGGTAATGGATGGTAGATGGTAATGGATGTTATATAGTAATGGATGTTATATAGTAAAGGAATGGATGTTAGATGGTAATGGATGTTATATAGTAAAGGATGTTAGATGGGAATGGATGTTAGATGGTAATGGATGTTATATAGTAAAGGATGTTATATAGTAAAGGAATGGATGTTAGATGGTAATGGATGTTAGATGGTAATGGATGTTAGATGGTAATGGATGTTATATAGTAAAGGATGTTGGATGGTAATGGATGTTATATAGTAAAGGATTTTAGATGGTAAAGGATGTTATATGGTAAAGGATGTTAGATGGTAATGGATGTTAGATGGTAATGGATGTTAGATGGGAATGGATGTTATATAGTAAAGGATTTTAGATGGTAAAGGATGTTAGATGGTAATGGATGTTAGATGGTAATGGATGTTATATAGTAAAGGATGTTAGATGGTAATGGATGTTAGATGGTAATGGATGTTATATGGTAAAGAATGTTATATAGTAAAGGAATGGATGTTAGATAGTAATGGACGGTAGATGGTAATGGATGTTAGATGGTAAAGAATGTTATATAGTAAAGGAATGGATGTTAGATGGTAATGGATGTTAGATGGTAATGGATGGTAGATGGTAATGGATGTTATATAGTAATGGATGTTATATAGTAAAGGAATGGATGTTAGATGGTAATGGATGGTAGATGGTAATGGATGTTATATAGTAATGGATGTTATATAGTAAAGGAATTGATGTTAGATGGTAATGGATGGTAGATGGTAATGGATGTTATATAGTAATGGATGTTATATAGTAAAGGAATGGATGTTAGATGGTAATGGATGTTATATAGTAAAGGAATGGATGTTAGATGGTAATGGATGTTAGATGGTAATGGATGTTAGATGGTAATGGATGTTAGATGGTAATGGATGGTAGATGGTAATGGATGTTATATAGTAATGGATGTTATATAGTAAAGGAATTGATGTTAGATGGTAATGGATGTTAGATGGTAATGGATGGTAGATGGTAATGGATGGTAGATGGTAATGGATGTTATATAGTAATGGATGTTATATAGTAAAGGAATGGATGTTAGATGTAATGGATGTTAGATGGTAATGGATGTTAGATGGTAAAGAATGTTATATAGTAAAGGAATGGATGTTAGATGGTAATGGATGTTAGATGGTAATGGATGTTAGATGGTAATGGATGTTATATAGTACAGCAATGGATGTTAGATTAAAGGTATAAATAATAAAAAAAGAGTGCCTGAAAGGTCAGAATGTTCATTTTGCAGAGATCAATAACTGTCTTCAGGTGACAAACTGATTAGGTTTCTGTGTTATCAGGGAGACATATGAGGTGCAGGTTATCTGCTAGAGTGCAGGGCCCATATTCATAAAGCATCTCTGAGTAGGAGTGCTGATCTAGGATCAGTTCTGCCTTTTAGATAATAATAAGTAAGATTACATGGACAGGGGGGACCTGATCCTAGATCAGCACTCCTTCTCTGAAACACTTTATGAATACGGGTGACAGTAATTGACTGGGTGACTTTTATCTCACACTCATCAGACTCACTCATAACACACACACACACACACACACACACACACACACACACACACACACACACACACACACACACACACACACAAGGTGACAGTAGTTATGTGGGATGTGGCTGTTCAAACCAGTCATATGAGTCAGTTGTAGGAGCAGACAGTCAGAACCGTGCACTAGGCCTATCTATCAGTATAGGCAGGTCAGCTACCAGACAGACAGTCAGAACCGTGCACTAGGCCTATCTATCAGTATAGGCAGGTCAGACACCAGACAGACAGTCAGAACTGTGCACTAGGCCTATCTATCAGTATAGGCAGGTCAGACCCCAGACAGACAGTCAGAACTGTGCACTAGGCCTATCTATCAGTATAGGCAGGTCAGACACCAGACAGACAGTCAGAACCGTGCACTAGGCCTATCTATCAGTATAGGTCATCCCCCAGACATCCTATCTATCGGCAATCAAAAACGGTATCTCACAATGCAATGCTGTATCTTGAAATTTCTTGGCTTGCAATGTCTCGCAACTTCGGGTAAAGCAGGGCCTATCATCAATGAATAGGCTAGGACATTCTACAAGAAACCGACCGAAGACAGTACAACAGACCAAAGACTGCAGGCAGGCCAGCACGAGGGAGAGAGAAGAGGTGCAGGCAGGCCAGCACGAGGGAGAGAGAAGAGGTGCAGGCAGGCCAGCACGAGGAAGAGAGAAGCGGTGCAGGCAGGCCAGCACAAGGGAGAGAGAAGAGGTGCAGGCAGGCCAGCACAAGGAAGAGAGAAGCGGTGCAGGCAGGCCAGCACGAGGGAGAGAGAAGAGGTGCAGGCAGGCCAGCGCGAGGAAGAGAGAAAAGGGGGCAGGCAGGCAGGCAAGCACGAGGATGAGAGAAGAGGGGGCAGGCAGGCCAGCGCGAGGGAGAGAGAAGAGGGGGCAGGCAGGCCAGCACGAGGGAGAGAGAAGAGGGGTGCAGGCAGGCCAGCGAGAGGGAATGTCTTGGTAATCTGTATCTCGCAATTTCTTTTCTTGCATGCCTCGCAAGTTCCCCAAAGTAGCCTAAAGTCGGGTGTACACTATGAGATGTTGAGATCAGAGACAAAATCCCCAAGTCATTGGCTACTCACCGACGTTTAATGTCAACTGATCTGTGTGCTACCTATCCCATCCTTAAGCAGGCCCAGACGGCCCAATATTTTCAAACAATTTTGATTTCATCAGCACAAAATCTGCAATGATCTTGTAGTGTGAGATGTGCAACTACAAGATTTCAGAACGGTGATCAGCAATAGCCAATGAGATCTCGACTAGTAGCGATGACTACTACTAGGATGCTTTTGTACTTGCCAAAGTGTTAAATTGTTACAGCTCTGACAAGCTCTTTACACACAATGTTATTCAACTCAAAATGTATTGGCTAGATACTTCAACTCTGTATATGTCAAGCATGAATGTCTGACTGAAAACATTTTTGAGGCTGCTTTGAGCCACAGCTTGTCGTAGCTACGTTAAATCTGATCACATCATCACATCATTGTTTTAGTGAGACAGCGTGGTATGGAGAATCCTCAAGACCAAGTGAAGAATCTTGTCTGTGCCACATTGTTTCTTCTGCGCACCACGACGTTGGCAAGACAACAAACTCCTGGAAAGACGGTCATTTAATGTGAGAGGCTTAGCAGTGTTACTGTTTTATAAGTCGTGTGGTGTCCGCCCGGGCCTTTATAGCCTACCATCTAGTTAGCAACTTTGATGGGGGTAGGGGCCACAAACAATCTGCTCGCGAGGCTGCATACCCAAATCCACACCCCCCCATCAAAATGTTTTGCTGTTTTACAGGGTGTAGAGAAATGTTTGCAGTTTTTAATATGACATCTGAGTGAGACTAACAAACAAAATCAATAGGGGACCCCCGGCCCGTAATTCATGATACCATGATAACAACAAGTTTAGATAGCTGACCTCTGACTTAGCAATCTAAAGAATGTTAGCTGAACCTGGGCTAATTGACTGACTATTAGTGACTGAGCCGAGGGCTTTCAAAAGGGGGGGCTTCCCGCGGGCCACCAGTTGCCATCCCTGAGTTAGGCTATAACAAGGAAAATAATATGTTTTATGATAACTGCACTGTGATTAAAATTTTGTGGGGTGAAAAACAATGTTTCTCATTTAGGGATTTTTCTTAACATTAAGGATCCCAACTTTGTTTAAATGTTTTAGTCAGAATTTAGATGTGGCAGTTTAAACAGTGGCACTACTGGATACAGTCATTTCAGTTCACTGTTGTCACTGTGTTGTTAGATAACTGCCTAGCAACATGTTCCTTTTTCACTTCCTTCATTTCACTTTAATTTAAACTGATCTCTAAAAATATAGCTCATAGTGGTGCAAAACTTTACATCCTCTCAGCGCAAAATACTGGGATAAACAGCAAGGGAATAGCCTACATTGCATAAGACTGGTGGGGAATCATTAAGTGATGTGATGACACTGTGACCTTTTCTCCAAACCAGCCAGGAATGAACTATTTATGCAGTGGATAAGCCTTCTACGTTGACACCTGAAATCACATTGAATGTGTCGCTAAACACTGTTCAAAGTAGTGACACAACCTGTAGTCCCTCTCTGTCTCAACTAAAACCCTGTACTAGGTCTGTTTGTGTACCCTTCCACCCTCTTTTGACACCTTCGCTGTGCGTTCTCAGATGTTGTTAGTCTCTCTATCTGCCTCAGCAAAGCAACAGAGTCTCCTATATTATCTCCAGGGCTGCAATGGGCTAGCTCATTTATAGCCTATATTACAGCCCCATCTGTCCCATGGGAAAGAAATACCAAATTATCACCCAGAACCTTAAAGGAATTTCCTTGAGTGTTTAATATTAGTATGCAGCCTACCCCCCCGCTATATGTGTGCAAAATCTCTCTGCACGGCCCTAATGTATTTTATATACATAACTTGACCTATACTAATGAGTGAGATGTGCTTGGTGACAAATTTGTTTATAATATTGATTCAGCAGAGCTAGCTAGCTGGTAGACAGAAATAGAGGCATCTAATATTGATTCAGCAGAGCTAGCTAGCTGGTAGATGGAAATAGAGGCTTCTAATATTGATTCACCATAGCTAGCTAGCTGGTAGATGGAAATAGAGGCTTCTAATATTGTTTCACCATAGCTAGCTAGCTGGTAGACGGAAATAGAGGCGTCTAATATTGATTCACCAGAGCTAGCTAGCTGGTAGACGGAAATAGAAGCATCTAATATTGATTCACCATAGCTAGCTAGCTGGTAGACGGAAATAGAGGCATCTAATATTGATTCAGCAGAGCTAGCTAGCTGGTAGACGGAAATAGAGGTGTCTCCAGAGAATAAAAAGGAAGTACTAGATGAACTCTTAACCTGGATGTATTTTAGCGTATCACAACATGTCAAAAGTAGTACCGTGTATTTGGTAATTTACTCTCATATGCACTGAGTATACAAAACATTAGGTACACCTGCTCTTTCCATGACATAGACTGACCAGGTGAATCCAGGTGAGCGGGAAGCACTGGAGTCAACATGGGCCAGCATCCCTGTGGAAAGATTTTGACACCTTGCAGTCCATACCCCGATGAATTAAGGCTGTTCTGAGGGCAAAAAGGGGGTGCAACTCAATATTAGGAAGGTGCTGGGTCACAGTGGAGAAGGGTTCTTACAATAGCTAAAAATGTCATACAGGAATATTCAAATTAAATTATATTCAAAAATCTCATATTATTTTGTGATACAGTACCTTTACCGTGGTCCTAAGAGGAAAGGTTTATTATCTTCCTTATAAATGAACAGTCGATAACATCAACATACACTCTTAGAGAAAAAAGGCTAAATGTTTCCGAAAAGGTTCTTCAGCTGACCCCATTGGTCGGAGAACCCTTTCTGGCACCAAAAGGGTTCTTCAATGGGTTCTCTTATGGGGACAGCTGAATAACTTTTTTAGGTTCTAGAGAGCACCTTTTTTTTCTAAGATTGACGAAAACAATTTGTAATGAAAGAATAATAATCAACTAAACAACAATGAGATCCATTCACTTGTTCTCCTGGAGTTTGTTTTCCCAGACGTCCATTAATGACGCTCTATAGCCTATACCACGGTTCATCACACTCGTAACGCCGCCCTCCCCTAAACACCAGCGCCCCATTCCCTATATAGTGGACTACTTTTGACCAGAGCCAATGGGCTATCCCATAGTGCTTCAGTCCAAAGTAGTGCACTATGTAGGTAATGGGTTGCCATTTGGGACGCATCCCAGCGCTGGCATGCTGCACTATTTTATGCTGAGTTAAACAGATTGGTATAGAGTTGAAAGGCATCCCAGTCCCAGCGTATTAACCACGGTGCAATCTCATGTGACGCACTGAGCACTCTGCTAGTGATGGGCTTCGCTAGTCAGTCCCCCTTCGTCCCTCATACACTCGCGCTCACACATGTACACACACACGCACACACGCACACATGCACACACACACACACACACACACACACACACACACACACACACACACACACACACACACACAAACGCTGTTTGACACACTCACACACACACACACACACACACACACACACACACAGACACTGTTTGACACACTCACACTCACACACTGACAGCCTGAAGTTTGAAGTAGAAGTCTAAAGGCTGTCATGCTGACAAAGTCCCTGGTCTAGAAGTGTATTATTGTAAAACAGTAATATGCCTGTACCACAGCAACTTAGTATATTATTGTAAAACAGTAATATGCCTGTACCACAGCAACTTAGTATATTATTGTACCACAGTAATATGTCTGTACCACAGCAACTTAGTATATTATTGTACCACAGTAATATGTCTGTACCACAGCAACTTAGTATATTATTGTACCACAGTAATATGTCTGTACCACAGCAACTTAGTATATTATTGTACCACAGTCATATGTCTGTACCACAGCAACTTAGTATATTATTGTACCACAGTAATATGTCTGTACCACAGCAACTTTACGGGGTGACAACAACACTGCTGCATCCTCTCACATATTAGATTAAGTCACAGACACCTGTCTGTTTGTTTGTCTGTTCCCTGCCTGCCCCCTATCTGTTTGTCTGCTTCCTGCCTGTCTGCCTGCCCGCCTTCCCCATGTCTGTCTGCCCCCTGTCTGTCTGCACCCTGCCCCCACCACCCTCCCTGCCCCCTGCCTGCCCCATGTCTGTCTGCCCCCTGTCTGCCCCGTCTCCCCCCAGCCCACTGTCCCGTCTCTGCCTGCCTAACCCCTGCCTGTCTGCCCCGTCTCCCCCCAGCCCACTGTCCCGTCTCTGCCTGCCTAACCCCTGCCTGTCTGCCCCGTCTCCCCCCAGCCCACTGTCCCCTGTCTGCCTGCCTAACCCCCTGCTTGTCTGTCCGCTGTCTGCCTGCCTAACCCCTGCCTGTCTGCCCCGTCTCCCCCCAGCCCACTGTCCCGTCTGCCTGCCTAACACCCTGCTTGTCTGTCCACTGTCTGCCTGCCTAACCCCTGCTTGTCTGCCCCGTCTCCCCCCAGCCCACTGTCCCCTGTCTGCCTGTCTGCCCCGTATCCCTCCAGCCCACTGTCCCCTGTCTGCCCCGTCTCCCCCCAGCCCACTGTCCCCTGTCTGACTGCCTGCCCCCTACCTGTCTGCCTGCCCACCTGCCTGTCACAGGATTGATAACTTGACCAGTCAACTCTCTCTCTCTCTCTGCTCCCTGCTAGTTATAATGACATACTGTACAGTATCATCTAATGACTCGTTTATTATGTTCATGTGTAGGCTAACAACTACAGTAATAATACTTTCCATTTACAAGCCTTGTTGGGGCACACTGGCATACCATTTACATAGCATGACCAATACATCGCTTCACTAGCTATTAAGCAAGTATGGACATTGGAACCTGGCCTATCATATGCTTCATCCTGGTGACCAGGCCAGACCCTGCTTTCTCAAGCAGCCTGGTCACACAGGTACTATTCAGTCAGAGCCAGGTCAGCTGTGTGTGCAAACCATTAATCTCTGATAAATGATCTTTATCAGGCAAGACACAGTGGGTCGTAGACCCTGACAAAAGAGTCTGTCAGGTCTGTAAGCCTTAAATTGAAAGATAAGTGATCACCAAAATGAGTAGCAGAGTAAAATGAGGATGGGGGCTAGAAAATAAGTCATGAGCAGCGAAGCAGCTAATTATTCACACTGGTTTCTGGATCCATCATGACCCTCAACACGCCTCATTTCCCCAAGTCCTAACTCTTCATAGGTTTGTTTTGCATTTGGAGGATATTGGCCCATTGTTGAAATTAACAAAAAGGGCTTGATTACTACTAACAAACTCAGATTGTCCCTAATATTGTCCCTAATCCCACCGCTTTAAAAACAAACGCAAACAAGCAAAGGTGCATTTCTGGATAGTATGGGGATGTTATGGCAATGTTATGGGGATGTTATGGCAATGTTATAGGAACATTATGTTGAAGGTATGGTTACATTATTACAAAATAAATGCTTAATAATGGGGAATGGTGGGGTATGGGACTGAACAGCCCAAACCATTAGCATTGACAGGAATACTGAACAGCCCAAACCATTAGCATTGACAGGAATACTGAACAGTCCAAATCATTAGCATTGACAGGAAGACTGAACAGCCCAAACCATTAGCATTGACAGGAATACTGAACAGTCCAAATCATTAGCATTGACAGGAATACTGAACAGTCCAAATCATTAGCATTGACAGGAATACTGAACAGTCCAAGTCATTAGCATTGACAGGAACACTGAACAGTCCAAGTCATTAGCATTGACAGGAATACTGAACAGTCCAAGTCATTAGCATTGACAGGAATACTGAACAGTCCAAATCATTAGCATTGACAGGAATACTGAACAGTCCAAGTCATTAGCATTGACAGGAATACTGAACAGTCCAAGTCATTAGCATTGACAGGAATACTGAACAGTCCAAATCATTAGCATTGACAGGAATACTGAACAGTCCAAACCATTAGCATTGACAGGAATACTGAACAGTCCAAATCATTAGCATTGACAGGAACACTGAACAGTCCAAGTCATTAGCATTGACAGGAACACTGAACAGTCCAAATCATTAGCATTGACAGGAATACTGAACAGTCCAAATCATTAGCATTGACAGGAATACTGAACAGTCCAAATCATTAGCATTGACAGGAATACTGAACAGTCCAAGTCATTAGCATTGACAGGAACACTGAACAGTCCAAGTCATTAGCATTGACAGGAATACTGAACAGTCCAAGTCATTAGCATTGACAGGAATACTGAACAGTCCAAATCATTAGCATTGACAGGAATACTGAACAGTCCAAGTCATTAGCATTGACAGGAATACTGAACAGTCCAAGTCATTAGCATTGACAGGAATACTGAACAGTCCAAATCATTAGCATTGACAGGAATACTGAACAGTCCAAACCATTAGCATTGACAGGAAGACTGAACAGTCCAAATCATTAGCATTGACAGGAACACTGAACAGTCCAAACCATTAGCATTGACAGGAAGACTGAACAGCCCAAACCATTAGCATTGACAGGAACACTGAACAGCCCAAACCATTAGCATTGACAGGAAGACTGAACAGCCCCCAGCTCCAGGCCCTCGGCCCTCGGCACCCAGCCCCTAACCTCCATCTCTAGCCGCAGACCCCAGCCCTAATCCTCTGACATGTTACTACTGTACCCTGACAGTCACCAGTCCTAATCCTCTGACATGTTATTACTGTACCCTGACAGTCACCAGTCCTAATCCTCTGACATGTTACTACTGTACCCTGACAGAGTCACCAGTCCTAATCCTCTGACATGTTACTACTGTACCCTGACAGTCACCAGTCCTAATCCTCTGACATGTTACTACTGTACCCTGACAGTCACCAGTCCTAATCCTCTGACATGTTACTGCTGTACCCTGACAGTCACCAGTCCTAATCCTCTGACATGTTACTACTGTACCCTGACAGTCACCAGTCCTAATCATCTGACATGTTACTACTGTACCCTGACAGTCACAGTCCTAATCCTCTGACATGTTACTACTGTACCCTGACAGTCACCAGTCCTAATACTCTGACATGTTACTACTGTACCCTGACAGTCACCAGTCCTAATCCTCTGACATGTTACTACTGTACCCTGACAGAGTCACCAGTCCTAATCCTCTGACATGTTACTACTGTACCCTGACAGTCACCAGTCCTAATACTCTGACATGTTACTACTGTACCCTGACAGTCACCAGTCCTAATACTCTGACATGTTACTACTGTACCCTGACAGTCACCAGTCCTAATCCTCTGACATGTTACTACTGTACCCTGACAGTCACCAGTCCTAATCCTCTGACATGTTACTACTGTACCCTGACAGTTACCAGTCCTAATCCTCTGACATGTTACTACTGTACCCTGACAGTCACCAGTCCTAATCCTCTGACATGTTACTACTGTACCCTGACAGTCACCAGTCCTAATCCTCTGACATGTTACTACTGTACCCTGACAGTCACCAGTCCTAATCCTCTGACATGTTACTACTGTACCCTGACAGTCACCAGTCCTAATACTCTGATATGTTACTACTGTACCCTGACAGTCACCAGTCCTAATCCTCTGACATGTTACTACTGTACCCTGACAGTCACCAGTCCTAATCCTCTGACATGTTACTACTGTACCCTGACAGTCACCAGTCCTAATCCTCTGACATGTTACTACTGTACCCTGACAGAGTCACCAGTCCTAATCATCTGACATGTTACTACTGTACCCTGACAGTCACCAGTCCTAATCCTCTGACATGTTACTACTGTACCCTGACAGTCACCAGTCCTAATCCTCTGACATATTACTACTGTACCCTGACAGAGTCACCAGTCTTTGGTCCTTTGTGTGGAAGCCAACAGATCATCATTACCACCTGGTGGAGTCCCTGACCTGAGTAGGATCATCCTCCACCATCCTCCACTTCTCCCTCATCCCCCCTCCATCCACCCCCCCTCCATCCACCCTCTGTTAAAGTCATCCCCCTCTCCTCTGCCCCCCCTCCATCCAGCCCCTTTTAAAGTCACCCCCCCTCCTCCAGACCCCTCCATCCTGCCCCTGTTAAAGTCATCACCCTCTCATCCATCCCCCTCCATCCTGCCCCTGTTAAAGTCATCACCCTCTCCTCCATCCCCCTCCATCCTGCCCCTGTTAAAGTTATCACCCTCTCCTCCAGACCCCTCCATCCAGACCCTGTTAAAGTCATCACCCTCTCCTCCAGCCCCCTCCATCCAGAACCTGTTAAAGTCTTCCCCCTCTACTCCGCCCCCCCCTCCATCCTGCCCCTGTTAGTCATCACCTTCTCCCCCAACCCCCTCCATCCTGTCCCTGTTAAAGTCATCCCCTTCCATCCAGACCCTGTTAATGTCATCATTCTCTATTCCAGCCCCCTCCATCCAGACCCTGTTAAAGTTATCACCCTCTCCTCCAGCCCCCTCCATCCCTGTTAGTCATCCCCCTCTACTCTGCCCCCCCTCAATCCTGCCCCTGTTAAAGTCATCACCCTCTCGTCCAGACCCCTCCATCCAGACCCTGTTAAAGTCATCACCCTGTCCTCCAGACCCCTCCATCCAGACCCTGTTAAAGTCATCACCCTCTGTCATCCTCTGGGGAGATAACACAGCGGCCAGGCAGACCTGACTGGGCCCTTCTGCCTGCTCATAGCCTAACTGTCAGGGTGGGAAGAGGGGACAGTGAGAGGGAAGGATAGCTTTTTCTGAACATTTTATCTTGTTTCTTTTAGCCAGTAGTATTTCCAATTGCTTAGATTATAGATTATTGCAGTTATATTTTTGTGGTGATGGAAAAAAGTCAGAGGAATGTGTTCATAATAAAAAAACAGGAGTATGTTCACTGTAATATACTAGGAGTATGTTCACTGTACTATACTAGGAGTATGTTCACTGTACTATACTAGGAGTATGTTCACTGTACTATACTAGGAGTATGTTCACTGTAATATACTAGGAGTATGTTCACTGTACTATACTAGGAGTATGTTCACTGTAATATACTAGGAGTATGTTCACTGTACTATACTAGGAGTATGTTCACTGTAATATACTAGGAGTATGTTCACTGTAATATACTAGGAGTATGTTCACTGTACTATACTAGGAGTATGTTCACTGTAATATACTAGGAGTATGTTCACTGTACTATACTAGGAGTATGTTCACTGTAATATACTAGGAGTATGTTCACTGTAATATACTAGGAGTATGTTCACTGTAATATACTAGGAGTATGTTCACTGTAATATACTAGGAGTATGTTCACTGTAATATACTAGGAGTATGTTCACTGTAATATACTAGGAGTATGTTCACTGTAATATACTAGGAGTGTGTTCACTGTACTATACTAGGAGTATGTTCACTGTAATATACTAGGAGTATGTTCACTGTAATATACTAGGAGTATGTTCACTGTAATATACTAGGAGTATGTTCACTGTACTATACTAGGAGTATGTTCACTGTAATATACTAGGAGTATGTTCACTGTACTATACTAGGAGTATGTTCACTGTAATATACTAGGAGTATGTTCACTGTAATATACTAGGAGTATGTTCACTGTAATATACTAGGAGTATGTTCACTGTACTATACTAGGAGTATGTTCACTGCACTATACTAGGAGTATGTTCACTGTAATATACTAGGAGTATGTTCACTGTAATATACTAGGAGTACGTTCACTGTACTATACTAGGAGTATGTTCACTGTAATATACTAGGAGTATGTTCACTGTAATATACTAGGAGTACGTTCACTGTACTATACTAGGAGTATGTTCACTGTAATATACTAGGAGTATGTTCACTGTACTATACTAGGAGTATGTTCACTGTAATATACTAGGAGTATGTTCACTGTAATATACTAGGAGTATGTTCACTATACTATACTAGGAGTATGTTCACTGTAATATACTAGGAGTATGTTCACTGTACTATACTAGGAGTATGTTCACTGTACTATACTAGGAGTATGTTCACTGTACTATACTAGGAGTATGTTCACTGTACTATACTAGGAGTATGTTCACTGTACTATACTAGGAGTATGTTCACTGTAATATACTAGGAGTATGTTCACTGTAATATACTAAGAGTATGTTCACTGTACTATACTAGGAGTATGTTCACTGTAATATACTAGGAGTATGTTCACTGTAATATACTAGGAGCATGTTCACTGTACTATACTAGGAGTATGTTCACTGTAATATACTAGGAGTATGTTCACTGTAAAATACTAGGAGTATGTTCACTGTAATATACTAGGAGTATGTTCACTGTACTATACTAGGAGTATGTTCACTGTAATATACTAGGAGTATGTTCACTGTACTATACTAGGAGTATGTTCACTGTAATATACTAGGAGTATGTTCACTGTACTATACTAGGAGTATGTTCACTGTAAAATACTAGGAGTATGTTCACTGTAATATACTAGGAGTATGTTCACTGTACTATACTAGGAGTACGTTCACTGTACTATACTAGGAGTATGTTCACTGTAATATACTAGGAGTATGTTCACTGTACTATACTAGGAGTACGTTCACTGTACTATACTAGGAGTATGTTCACTGTACTATACTAGGAGTATGTTCACTGTACTATACTAGGAGTATGTTCACTGTACTATACTAGGAGTATGTTCACTGTAATATACTAGGAGTATGTTCACTGTAATATACTAAGAGTATGTTCACTGTAATATACTAGGAGTATTTCCAAACTGCTTTATTATACTTGTATGATTGATAACTTTCCATGTTATCTGATGAGCTGATTAAATGAGCTGAAGAAAAGCTTAATGGTCAGAGAAATAGAGTGCTAACCAGATGGTAATTGTCCTCGTCTCGTCTCTGGACTCATCACTCACTATGAACTATATACAACATGCTCTTATTAGAATATGGCAAAATAGTGTCATTTAACCAATGTAGTTGTGAGAGGCTATACGGACGCTCCTGGTGCTCACAACTATGAGGTATGTTGCTAAACTGAGAGCCACAAATGTAAGCTAAGCTAGCTAGTTGTCTCCCAGTGTAGTTAGTTATACAGTATGTTACCTGATCTGACATATTTGTTAGGTCACATAGCATGTTTAGGGTAAGAGACAGAAATATCATAAAACTAGGTTGTAAATATGTGTAAATGAAAACAGTTAAAGCTATAGATACAATGGTCTTCTGAGCTCAGCTTGATGATAGTGTTGTCTAATGGGTGAGCGGCATGTCTAGATTAGAGTCTTTATTATCCCACATATCTAGAGTAGAGTAGTATTTTTTTATCCCACATATCTAGAGTAGAGTAGTCTTTATTATCCCACATATCTAGAGTAGAGTCTTTATTATCCCTCATATCTAGAGTAGAGTCTTTATTATCCCTCATATCTAGAGTAGAGTCTTTATTATTCCACATATCTAGAGTAGAGTCTTTATTATCCCTCATATCTAGAGTAGAGTCTTTATTATCCCTCATATCTAGAGTAGAGTCTTTATTATTCCACATATCTAGAGTAGAGTCTTTATTATCCCTCATATCTAGAGTAGAGTCTTTATTATCCCACATATCTAGAGTAGAGTCTTTATTATCCCACATATCTAGAGTTGTGTATCGGAGGACGCAGGAGGGATTGGTCCTTGTCTTATTATCCCACATATCTAGAGTAGAGTACAGGCTTTATTATCCCACAAGGGAAATTCATTTAGCTATAGTAAAAAACGATGGACACGTGACAATAAATACACACATGTTTTTATTTTTTTATTTTTACCCCTTTTTCTCCCCAATTTCATGGTATCCAATTGTTGTAGTAGCTACTATCTTGTCTCATTGCTACAACTCCCGGCTCAGGAGAGAGGAAGGCTGAATGTCATGCGTCCTCCGATACACAACCCAACCAGCCGTACTGCTTCTTAACACAGCGCGCCTCCAACCCGGAAGCCAGCCACACCAATGGAGGATACACCGTGCACCTGGCAACCTTGGCTAGCGCGCACTGCGCCCGGCCCGCCACAGGAGTCGCTGGTGCGCGATGAGACAAGGAGATCCCTACCGACCAATCCCTCCCTAACCCGGACGACGCCTAGGCCAATTGTGCGTCGCCCCCCGGACCTCCCGGAGTCTGGGCGCGAACCCAGGGACTCTGATGGCACAGCTGGCGCTGCAGTACAGCGCCCTTAACCACAGCGCCACCCGGGAGGCCACAACAGAATGTTTTAATATAGAATATTGACCTATTAGTTTTAGTCCTGCTGTCACGCCCTGGCCATAGATTCTCTATTCTCTATTTTGGTTAGGCCAGGGTGTGAATAGGGTGGGCATTCTAGTTTCTTTATTTCTATGTTGGTGTGTTTCCCAATCAGAGGCAGCTGTCTATCGTTGTCTTTGATTCGGGATCATGTATAAGTTGTTATTTTTCGTTTGGGTTTTGTGGGTAGTTGTTTTCTGTTTATTGTCTGCACCTGACAGGACTGTTTCGGTTTTCCCTCTTTGTTATTTTGTTTGGTGTTTTGAGTATTACATTTATAATGAACACTTACCACGCTGCGTTTTGGTCCACTCCTTCATACGATTATCGTTACAGAACTACCCACCTAAAAAGGACCAAGCAGCATGTTCAAGAGGAGCAGGGATCCTGGGCCCGGGAGAAAAGAGAGTGGAGGACATCCTGGACCTGGGAGGAGGTAATGGCAGGGGACAAGACCCTGCCATGGAAACAGGCGGAGGCAGTGAAAGAGGATTTTTTTTTGGGGGGGGGGGGGGGTACATGAGGAGAGTGGCAGAGTCAGGGTTCAGACCTGAGCCAACTCGTTGTGCTTACCGTGGGGAGTGTCTCCAGTGCGCATTCATAGCCTGGTTCCCTGCATTGGCCGGGCTAGAATGGGCATCCAGCCAAGACGGATGGTACACCTCCTTGGAGCAGGATATCCTGCGCCGGCTCTGCGCACTGTGTCTCCGGTGCGTCTGCACAGCCCAGTGCGTCCTGTGCCAGCGCCCTGCATTTGCAGGGAGAAAATAAACATCCAGCCAGGACGGGTTGTGCCAGCTCTACGCTCCAGACCTCTAGTGCGCCTCCACAGTCCAGTACGTCCTGTGCCTCATCCCCACACTCGCCCTGAGGTGCGTGTCTTCAGCCCGGTGCTACCTGTACCGGTCCCACGCATCAGGCCTCCAGTGCGCCTCCACAGTCCTGTGCCTCCTCCCCGCACTCGCCCTGTGGTGCGTGTCTTCAGCCCGGTGCTACCTGTACCGGTCCCGCGCATCAGGCCTCCAGTGCGCCTCCACAGGCCAGAGCTTCCGGCGACAATTCCCAGTCCAGAGCTTCCGGCGACGTTTCACAGTCCGGAACCTCCAACGATGGGCCACTGACCGGAACCTCCAACGACGGTCAACAGTCCGGAACCTCCAGCGATGGGCCACTGACCGGAACCTCCAACGATGGGCCACTGTCCGGAACCTCCAACGACGGGCCACTGTCCGGAACCTCCAACGACGGGCCACTGTCCGGAACCTCCAACGACGGGCCACTGTCCGGAACCTCCAATGACGGGCCACTGTCCGGTACCTCCAACGACGGGCCACTGTCCGGAACCTCCAACGACGGGCCACTGTCCGGAACCTCCAATGACGGGCCACTGTCCGGAACCTCCAACGACGGGCCACTGTCCGGAACCTCCAACGACGGGCCACTGTCCGGAACCTCCAACGACGGGCCACTGTCCGGAACCTCCAACGACGGGCCACTGTCCGGAACCTCCAATGACGGGCCACTGTCCGGAACCTCCAATGACGGGCCACTGACCGGAACCTCCAACGACGGTCAACAGTCCGGAGCCTGTTTCTGTTTATTGTTACCTGACAGGACTATTTCGTTTTTCCCTCTTTGTTATTTTGTTTGAGTGTTTTGAGTATTAAATGTATCATGAGCACTTACCACGCTCAGTTTTGGACGATCGTTACACCTGCTGTATGTGATGTCATGGGGATGTTTAATATAGAATATTGACCTATTAGTTTTAGTCCTGCTGTATGTGATGTCATGGGGATGTTTAATATAGAATATTGACCTGTTAGTTTTAGTCCTGCTGTATGTGATGTCACGGGGATGTTTAATATAGAATATTGACCTATTAGTTTTAGTCCTGCTGTATGTGATGTCATGGGGATGTTTAATATAGAATATTGACCTATTAGTTTTAGTCCTGCTGTATGTGATGTCATGGGGATGTTTAATATAGAATATTGACCTATTAGTTTTAGTCCTGCTGTATGTGATGTCATGGGGATGTTTAATATAGAATATTGACCTATTAGTTTTAGTCCTGCTGTGTGTGATGTCACGGGGATGTTTAATATAGAATATTGACCTATTAGTTTTAGTCCTGCTGTATGTGATGTCATGGGGATGTTTAATATAGAATATTGACCTGTTAGTTTTAGTCCTGCTGTATGTGATGTCATGGGGATGTTTAATATAGAATATTGACCTATTAGTTTTAGTCCTGCTGTATGTGATGTCATGGGGATGTTTAATATAGAATATTGACCTGTTAGTTTTAGTCCTGCTGTATGTGATGTCATGGGGATGTTTAATATAGAATATTGACCTATTAGTTTTAGTCCTGCTGTGTGTGATGTCACGGGGATGTTTAATATAGAATATTGACCTATTAGTTTTAGTCCTGCTGTATGTGATGTCAAGGGGATGTTTAATATAGAATATTGACCTATTAGTTTTAGTCCTGCTGTATGTGAGGTCATGGGGATGTTTAATATAGAAAATTGACCTGTTAGTTTTAGTCCTGCTGTATGTGATGTCACGGGGATGTTTTAATATAGAATATTGCCCTATTAGTTTTAGTCCTGCTGTGTGTGATGTCACGGGGATGTTTTAATATAGAATATTGCCCTATTAGTTTTAGTCCTGCTGTGTGTGATGTCACGGGGATGTTTTAATATAGAATATTGCCCTATTAGTTTTAGTCCTGCTGTGTGTGATGTCACGGGGATGTTTAATATAGAATATTGACCTATTAGTTTTAGTCCTGCTGTATGTGATGTCACAGGGATGTTTTAATATAGAATATTGACCTATTAGTTTTAGTCCTGCTGTGTGTGATGTCATGGGGATGTTTAATATAGAATATTGATTGACCTGTTAGTTTTAGTCCTGCTGTGTGTGATGTCATGGGGATGTTTAATATTGACCTGTTAGTTTTAGTCCTGCTGTATGTGATGTCACGGGGATGTTTAAGAATCATTTTATAATGAATGTTTTTCTTTTCAGATACCACAATATTCATCCCCTCGTTCAACGGCACATCGTACTTGGAGCTGCCTCCCCTTGGCTCTCTGCTGCAGTCTCCTGGTGCCAGCGCAGATCCCTCTCACCCTGCCAAAGACACCACTGTTACCCTGTATCTGACTGTCAAAACCAGAGCTACACAGGGCACCATCCTCTACAGTAAGTACAAGCATGGCATTCCACTTTTGTTTCCTTTGTTTAATCAGGAGATTACGTCCTTTTACAAAGGAGAACTGAGAACAACATGATATGAGCAAAACCCAGAAACACAATGCACCAATGCAGTACAAAGTACAATAGTGACAAGAGCTTCGGATCAATGTTTTCTGGAGCTACTAGAGGAGATGATTTCTGGAGCTACTAGAGGAGATGTTTTCTGGAGCTACTAGAGGAGATGTTTTCTGGAGCTACTAGAGGAGATGTTTTCTGGAGCTACTAGAGGAGATGTTTTCTGGAGCTACTAGAGGAGATGTTTTCTGGAGCTACTAGAGGAGATGTTTTCTGGAGGCTACTAGAGGAGATGTTTTCTGGAGCTACTAGAGGAGATGTTTTCTGGAGCTACTAGAGGAGATTAAGGTGCAATAAAGTAGGAAGGTGATGAAGCCTTTAGTCTCTCAGTGTATATGATTTTGAATGGTTCATTTGTCTTATCGTTTTCTCTAAATGAAGCTGCAAATCTGTTATGAACATTCATAATGTTAAATAAGCTATGTTCATGAGTTCCATTATCAGATAACATTGTTGTGAGAATACGGTTAAACTATATTAATTATTAAACAATGAGGCAATGAGAAGAATTAGAATGACACAAGGAATATAAATAAAAGATGAATCGTTTGCAGCAAAGTACTGGAGGAAAGACCAGAATGATCCTTCTTGGTAGCACTTTACTTGACACCCAGCATCATAACATGTTATGACACGGTCCTAACCATGTCATAATATGTCATAACAGCTGACATAACCTGTCATAATATGGTCATAACACTGTCATGACCCATATACTTACATCTGTTGTGACATATTGCGTTATTTTATGGCTGGTTAATGACACCTATATAAGAGTGTCAAAACCCACATTTATTCAAACGTATTTTTCCCTGCCAAGAAGTTCTCTTTCGTTCGAAAGTTTCTTAAGTCCTTTGTTGATGCTGTAAATATTTTTTTACAGACATTTTTTTTCCAACATATTTTAAATAACATGAAGAAAATACACTTTGACACTGTCAAGAAGCATTATGACCATCATAATCATATAATCCAGATAGGCCTGTCACGTACATGCCCTTATGTCAGTCATCAGTCTAAAAGAGGGTGTCTTGTCCTGCTCCTGAAATCTGCTCCTGCATTCATCCCAGTCACCAGAAACAGAGAACTGGGATAGGTGCATGGCCGACATCAATCTGTACGTAATTACAGTACAATTGAAATTTAATATGGGCAATTAAATATATAATATAAACATACTGTTGACACGTAGCCTATGGTGTAGTGGAATGTTTTGCTTTGTGGGTTTTAACACTCTTATGTAGGTGTCATAACCAGCCATAAAATAACTCAATATATATCATAACAGGTCTCAATATATGTGTCATGACAGTGTTATTACCAGTTATGTCAGCTGTTATGACATGTTATGTCAGCTGTTATGACATGTTATGTCAGCTGTTATGACATGTTATGTCAGCTGTTATGACATGTTATGTCAGCTGCTATGACATGTTATGTCAGCTGCTATGACATGTTATGTCAGCTGCTATGACATGTTATGTCAGCTGTTATGACATGTTATGTCAGCTGTTATGACATGTTATGTCAGCTGCTATGACATGTTATGTCAGCTGTTATGACATGTTATGTCAGCTGGCTGTCAAGTCAAGTCTTAACTCTTTTTGAGTATCAAACTAAGGTCATAAGGTAAGGTAAACAGTTAACACCCATTATTACTCTGAGATGTAGCTTTCAATGTATTTATTTTTCTGGAAAACCCTTTGTCTGAACTGTACATCCTATATTTAATCAGGTCAAATGAAGCGCTACCAATTCATCAAAGAAAAACGGTGTTTTAACGTGATTGTTGTATGTGGACAAAGTATTTTTAGGTGGACCGTAGATGCAGCATAGTGGGTTTGATTCCCGTGACCACCCCTTTGTAAAGATGTATTCATGCACGATGCACTATATACCATGTTCACAAAAATGTATTCATGCACGATGCACTATGTTCACAAAGATGTATTCATGCACGATGCACTATATACCATGTTCACAAAAATGTATTCATGCACAATGCACTATGTTCACAAAGATGTATTCATGCACGATGCACTATATACCATGTTCACAAAGATGTATTCATGCACGATGCACTATATACCATGTTCACAAAGATGTATGCACTCACTTTACTGTGAATCGCTATGGAAACTTCAGAAGACAAGGAGAAGCTGCCGACTCCAAGAGCTCTGACGCAATCATGTATTATTCACCAACGTTTCAACAGCAAGCTGTCTTCAGGATTTCATTGGACTTGTGCAGGTGTTTGTAATCATGACCGACTGTGGCATGATATTATTGGTCAATTTAGAACCATCCATAATACATATAAATGAATGGATATCAGACGATCATAGATACAATTTCATCATAATTAAACACAATATTATTTGCAAAAACTCAATAATCACAGGAATGGTTTCAGATCAAAGTCAATGTGTGATTGTTTTTTGCAGGTTCTTTTGATTCAACAGAATTGGTTATAACTGTGTTTCAAGGGAGGCGTGTGACAGCTATCAGCCCTCAACAAACTATTGCGATCAGTTGGTTTCCTGTAAAGATCTGTGCATAGATCATAGTCCTCGCAAATATCAAAAGATCAAGGCAACTGATTTGACGTGCGTCAGATTGCATCGTGAATCTCAGGTGCTCAGAACAAGAGTTAAGAAAAGCATGGAACTCCTGGTCGCTTTGGATAAAAATGCTAAATGGCGTTTGTTATATTATTATAATGATTGTATTCAGGAATTGTATTGGTTGGAAAGATGTAAAGTAGAGTTACCCCTCAGTGAAGTTGTAGCAACTTTTTAATATATACTGAGTTGTAGTCCTGAGCATATCAAACATTAGGAACACCTTCCTAATATTGAGTTGCAACCCCCCCCCCACAAACTTTTTCCAACCAGAACAGCCTCAATTCGTCAGGGCATGGACCCTACAAGGTGTCGAAATCATTCCACAGGGATGCTGGCCCATGTTGACTCCAATGCTTCCCACAGTTGTGTCAAGTTGAATGGATGTCCTTTGGTTGGTGAACCATTCCTGATACATACAAGAAACTATTGAGCATGAAAAACATAGCTGCGTTACATGTCTTGACACAAACCGTTGTGGTTGGCACCTACTACCAGACCCCTTTCAAAGGCACTTCAATCTTTTGTCTTGCCCATTCACCGTCTGAATGGCACACATATACAATCCGTTTCTCAATTGTCTCATGGCTTAAAAATCATTCTTTGTATTTGAATTTATTATGGATCCCCATGCAGCAGATACTCTTCCTGGGGTTTATTATGGATCCCCATGCAGCAGATACTCTTCCTGGGGTTTATTATGGATCCCCATGCAGCAGATACTCTTCCTGGGGTTTATTATGGATCCCCATGCAGCAGATACTCTTCCTGGGGTCCACCAAAATTATAGCCGGTTATACCATTTTAAAAACATTACAATACATTCACAGATTTCACAACACACTGTGTGTCCTCAGGCCCCTACTCCACCACTACCACATATCTACAGTACTAAATCCATGTGTATGTGTGTGTGTGTGTGTATAGTGCGTTATTGTGTATGCGTATGTCTGTGCCAATGTTTGTGTTGCTTCACAGTCCACACTGTTCCGTATGGTGGTTTTTATCTGGTTTTTATCTGTTTTTTAAATCTAATTTTACTGCTTGCATCAGTTACTTGACGTCATGGCTCTATGTAGTACTGAGTGCCTCCCATAGTCTGTTCTGGACTTGGGGACTGTGAAGAGACCTCTTGTGGCATATCTTGTGGGGTATGTATGGGTGTCCGAGCTGTGTGCCAATAGTTCAAACAGACAGCTGTGTGCATTCAACATGTCAATAACTCTCATGAATACAAATAGTGATGAAGTGAATCTCTCTGCTGCCCTGTTCTGAGACAATTGAAAAGTCATTTTTTTGTGGCACCTGACCACACGACTGAACAGTAGTCAAGGTGTGACAAACCTAGGGCCTGCAGGACCTGCCTTGTTGATAGTGTTGTTAAGAAGGTAGAAACTAGGGCCTGTAGGACCTGCCTTGTTGATAGTGTTGTTGAGAAGGTAGAAACTAGGGCCTGCAGGACCTGCCTTGTTGATAGTGTTGTTGAGAAGGTAGAATCTAGGGCCTGTAGGACCTGCCTTGTTGATAGTGTTGTTGAGAAGGTAGAATCTAGGGCCTGTAGGACCTGCCTTGTTGATAGTGTTGTTGAGAAGGTAGAAACTAGGGCCTGCAGGACCTGCCTTGTTGATAGTGTTGTTAAGAATCAAATCAAATCAAATCAAATGTATTTATATAGCCCTTCGTACATCAGCTGATATCTCAAAGTGCTGTACAGAAACCCAGCCTAAAACCCCAAACAGCAAGCAATGCAGGTGTAGAAGCACGGTGGCTAGGAAAAACTCCCTAGAAAGGCCAAAACCTAGGAAGAAACCTAGAGAGGAACCAGGCTATGTGGGGTGGCCAGTCCTCTTCTGGCTGTGCCGGGTGGAGATTATAACAAAACATGGTCAAGATGTTCAAATGTTCATAAATGACCAGCATGGTCGAATAATAATAAGGCAGAATAGTTGAAACTGGAGCAGCAGCACAGTCAGGTGGACTGGGGACAGCAAGGAGTCATCATGTCAGGTATTCCTGGGGCATAGTCCTAGGGCTCAGGTCCTCCGAGAGAGAGAAAGAAAGAGAGAATTAGAGAGAGCATATGTGGGATGGCCAGTCCTCTTCTGGCTGTGCCGGGTGGAGATTATAACAGAACATGGCCAAGATGTTCAAATGTTCATAAATGACCAGCATGGTCGAATAATAATAAGGCAGAACAGTTGAAACTGGAGCAGCAGCACAGCCAGGTGGACTGGGGACAGCAAGGAGTCATCATGTCAGGTAGTCCTGGGGCATGGTCCTAGGGCTCAGGTCCTCCGAGAGAGAGAAAGAGAGAAGGAGAGAATTAGAGAACGCACACTTAGATTCACACAGGACACCAAATAGGACAGGAGAAGTACTCCAGATATAACAAACTGACCCTAGCCCCCCGACACATAAACTACTGCAGCATAAATACTGGAGGCTGAGACAGGAGGGGTCAGGAGACACTGTGGCCCACTCCGAGGACACCCCCGGACAGGGCCAAACAGGAAACCTCTAAGAAGGTAGAAACTAGGGCCTGCAGGACCTGCCTTGTTGATAGTGTTGTTGAGAAGGTAGAAACTAGGGCCTGCAGGACCTGCCTTGTTGATAGTGTTGTTGAGAAGGTAGAATCTAGGGCCTGCAGGACCTGCCTTGTTGATAGTGTTGTTGAGAAGGTAGAAACTAGGGCCTGTAGGACCTGCCTTGTTGATAGTGTTGTTGAGAAGGTAGAAACTAGGGCCTGCAGGGCCTGCCTTGTTGATAGTGTTGTTGAGAAGGTAGAAACTAGGGCCTGCAGGGCCTGCCTTGTTGATAGTGTTGTTAAGAAGGTAGAATCTAGGGCCTGCAGGACCTGCCTTGTTGATAGTGTTGTTAAGAAGGTAGAATCTAGGGCCTGTAGGACCTGCCTTGTTGATAGTGTTGTTAAGAAGGTAGAATCTAGGGCCTGTAGGACCTGCCTTGTTGATAGTGTTGTTAAGAAGGTAGAATCTAGGGCCTGTAGGACCTGCCTTGTTGATAGTGTTGTTAAGAAGGTAGAATCTAGGGCCTGTAGGACCTGCCTTGTTGATAGTGTTGTTAAAAAGGTAGAGCAGCGCTTTATTATGGACAGACTTCTCCCCATCCTAGATACTGTTGTATCAAACTGTTTTGACCATGACAGTCCAGGGTTACTCCAAGCAGTGTGTTACTTTATCCTGTCTCCTCCCCTTCATCTACACTGATTGAAGTGGATTTAACAAGTGATCATACAGTTGAAGTCAAATACATTTAAACTCAGTTTTTCACAACTCCTGACATTTAATCCTAGTAAAAGCCTCCCCCTTTTTCCTCCAAATATAATGATGGTCATTATGGCCAAACAGTTCTATTTTTGTTTCATCAGACCAGAGAACATTTCTCCAAAAAGTATGATCTTGTCATCTTTGTCATGACCTTAGTTATCTTAGTTTTCTTTATTATTTTGGTTAGGTCAGGGTGTGACGAAGGTGGTATGTGTGTTTTTTGACTTGTCTAGGGTTTTTTCGTATATCTATGGGGTTTTGGTTTGTCTAGGTATATGTAGGTCTATGGTGGCCTGAATTGGTTCCCAATCAGAGACAGATGTTTATCGTTGTCTCTGATTGGGGATCCTATTTAGGTTGCCATTTTGGTTTTGTGGGTTGTTGTCTATGTGTAGTTGCATGTCAGCACTAGTTGTTTATAGAGGCACGTTTTGTTTAAGTGTCCTTCGTTAAATAAAAGGGAGAATGTAATTCCAACCACGCTGCGCCTTGGTCTCCTCATTATGATGAACGTCACAGATCTTTGTCCCCATGTGCAGTTGCAAACCGTAGTCTGGCTTTTTTATGGTTTTGGAGCAATTGCTACTTCCTTGCTGAGCGGCCTTTCAGGTTATGTCGATATAGGACTCGTTTTACTGTGGATATAGACACTTTTGTACCTGTTTCCTCCAGCATCTTCACAGGGTCCTTTGCTGTTGTTCTGGGATTGATTTGCACTTTTCGCACCAAAGTACGTTCATCTCTAGGAGACAGAAAGCATCTCCTTCCTGAGCGGTGTGACGGCTCCGTGGACCCATGGTGTTTATACTTGCGTACTATTGTTTGTACAGATGAACGTGGTACTTTCAGGTGTTTGTAAATTGCTCCCAAGGATGAACCAGACTTGTGGAGGTCTACAATTATTTTTTTGAGCTCTTGGCTGATTTCTTTTAATTTTCTCATGATGTCAAGCAAAGAGGCACTGAGTTTGAAGGTAGGCTGAAATACATACACAGGTATGTACACACACCTCCAATTGACTCAAATTGTCAATTAACCAATTAATCAGAAGCTTCTAAAGCCATGACATCCTTTTCTGGAATTTTCCAAGCTGTTTAAAGGCACAGTCAACTTAGTGTAAATAAACTTCTGACCCACTGGAATTGTGATAGTGAAATAATCTGTCTGTAAACAATTGTTGGGAAAATGACTTGTGTCAAACACAAAGTAGATGTCCTAACCGACTTGCCAAAACTATAGTTTGTTAACAATAATTTTGTGGAGTGGTTGAAAAATTAGTTTTAAGGACTCCAACCTAAGTGTATGTAAACTTCTGATTTCATCTGGTCAGTCTGTCATGGAAAGAGCAGATGTTCTTAATGTTTTGTATACTTGCTGTACATTTTATCAGATGCTTTTATACAAAGTGTCTCTCAGTACAGTGAGTGCATACATTTGAGTGTAGCCTTTATGACCGCCAGCACCCTGGCGTTTCAAGCTTCACGCTCTTACCAGCTGAGCCACACTGGAGTTAATGGAACAGCTATTCTCAGCTGCAGATGAATCCCTTTGAAGCTGCACAACGCATCCATTCCAGTCATGACTTCTCAGAGAGATTGGATGAGTCCCAAATATAACACCCTATTCCCTATATAGTCCACCACTCTTGACCGGGCCCCATAGTGCACTATGTAGGGAATAGGGTGCCATTTGTGACACAGAAAAAGACACCTGTTGCTGTGAGTCAGCTTTCAGTTGGTCACAAATCTATTCCGTCTTTTCCATGGAAACCAATGAGGTTGTGTTTAAAAATGTCCTCTTGTTAAGGTTAACACGTTAGAGATATGCCATTCACTAACCACGTCCGTCCCTGATATAAAGTCATACTTGGTATATCCTGTTGGTCGCCATGGTTTCCCAGGACCTTTTAATGATACGTTCATTTGTATTTATTTTAACTCTTTTATCCTTATGAGTTGTTAAGTCTTAAGAAACAAGATATTGTACCTTTCAAAACTTTTAGGAATATTTCAGTCATTTGTTAAAGTACAAAGAAGTGTCTTAACTCAGCAGCAATGAGAATACATCATATTCCTCCTAAGAACAGTTAACCCACTGTTCCTAGGCTGTCATTGAAAATAAGAATTTGTTCTTAACTGACTTGCCTGGTTAAATAAAGGTCTAATTAAATTGCTTCTGCTGTTATTGGATGGGTAGATTGTTTTAATTATCCCCATCCCATATATCTTCATGCATTGACTGTGTCCCAAATGGCACCCTATTCCCTATAGGGCATTACGTTTAACCAGAGACATGCAGTATGGGCCCTGGTAAAACAAAGCAAAGTAGTGCACTAGAAAGGAAGTGGGGTGCCATTTGGACGCACTTTGTTTAGCGAGGGACAAAATGACAGATTTTTCAAAAGACGGATTTCTCACTTTATATCTTAACCAATGCTGTTCTGACAGTGTTTATATATCCATTAAATATATATATATCCACAATACATCATGTGATCAGCCTCTTTACCAACTGGGTGGTTTGTAATATACCGTCATCACTGCATGGTTCACAATGTAAGCTGGGAGTTTATCAACAAACACTCATTTGAAAAGTTCCAACAGTGGAGTTGTGAGAGAAACACTGCAGGATATCGAGGCCTGACTTTCACTAATGGTTCCAGCAGTAGGGTTGGAGTTGTGAGAGAAACACTGCAGGATATCGAGGCCTGACTTTCACTAATGGTTCCAGCAGTAGAGTTGGAGTTGTGAGAGAAACACTGCAGGATATCGAGGCCTGACTTTCACTAATGGTTCCAACAGTAGAGTTGGAGTTGGGAGAGAAACACTGCAGGATATCAAGGCCTGACTTTCATTAATGGTTCCAACAGTAGAGTTGGAGTTGGGAGAGTAACACTGAAGGATATCGAGGCCTGAATTTCATTAATGGTTCCAACAGTAGAGTTGGAGTTGTGAGAGAAACACTGCAGGATATCGAGGCCTGACTTTCACTAATGGTTCCAACAGTAGGGTTGGAGTTGTGAGAGAAACACTGCATGATATCGAGGCCTGACTTTCACTAATGGTTCCTTTGTCCCTATAGGAGCTGTGCGATATGGTCTCAGAGTCTCCTGCCTCTACAATTCACACACAAAATAAACCTAAACCATTCTGTGCTCAGTAGTGATGTGTTTTCCAACCTCATTATGTGTTGTTAGATTGGCTTTTTCCTTCCCAATTGTACACATTGTGTAGAATAGCACTAAGGAGACAGGGTTTATAAATCCTCCACATCCTTTAGGTATTGAGAATAACAATCTCCCTTTAGTAGATTTATAAACCTGAAATACATTACATTCCTTGTATTTTTACTGCAGGTTCATTCTCTTTTCTAAGTTATATTTTAGGAAAAATACTTAAGATAAAACAACCAGACTAAATAATGCATTTTGTTGTTAAATTTGTTCCATGAATGAGGAACTTTAATCACTAATACCATTGATCATTTCTAACTCACTGAGCAAGACAAAATCACCCTTTTGAGGATAAATTCTATAAATATTGGTGGATAAATTATATATATATTGGCTGATAAATTATGTATGTATTGGAGGATAAATTATATAAATATATTGGAGGATAAATTATATATATGTTGGAGGATAAATGATATAAATATGTTGGGATAAATTATATATACAGTGCCTTGCGAAAGTATTCGGCCCCCTTGAACTTTGCGACCTTTTGCCACATTTCAGGCTTCAAACATAAAGATATAAAACTGTATTTTTTTGTGAAGAATCAACAACAAGTGGGACACAATCATGAAGTGGAACGACATTTATTGGATATTTCAAACTTTTTTAACAAATCAAAAACTGAAAAATTGGGCGTGCAAAATTATTCAGCCCCCTTAAGTTAATACTTTGTAGCGCCACCTTTTGCTGCGATTACAGCTGTAAGTTGCTTGGGGTATGTCTCTATCAGTTTTGCACATCGAGAGACAGACATTTTTTCCCATTCCTCCTTGCAAAACAGCCCGAGCTCAGTGAGGTTGGATGGAGAGCATTTGTGAACAGCAGTTTTCAGTTCTTTCCACAGATTCTCGATTGGATTCAGGTCTGGACTTTGACTTGGCCATTCTAACACCTGGATATGTTTATTTTTGAACCATTCCATTGTAGATTTTGCTTTATGTTTTGGATCATTGTCTTGTTGGAAGACAAATCTCCGTCCCAGTCTCAGGTCTTTTGCAGACTCCATCAGGTTTTCTTCCAGAATGGTCCTGTATTTGGCTCCATCCATCTTCCCATCAATTTTAACCATCTTCCCTGTCCCTGCTGAAGAAAAGCAGGCCCAAACCATGATGCTGCCACCACCATGTTTGACAGTGGGGATGGTGTGTTCAGCTGTGTTGCTTTTACGCCAAACATAACATTTTGCATTGTTGCCAAAAAGTTAAATTTTGGTTTCATCTGACCAGAGCACCTTCTTCCACATGTTTGGTGTGTCTCCCAGGTGGCTTGTGGCAAACTTTAAACGCCACTTTTTATGGATATCTTTAAGAAATGGCTTTCTTCTTGCCACTCTTCCATAAAGGCCAGATTTGTGCAATATACGACTGATTGTTGTCCTATGGACAGAGTCTCCCACCTCAGCTGTAGATCTCTGCAGTTCATCCAGAGTGATCATGGGCCTCTTGGCTGCATCTCTGATCAGTCTTCTCCTTGTATGAGCTGAAAGTTTAGAGGGACGGCCAGGTCTTGGTAGATTTGCAGTGGTCTGATACTCCTTCAATTTCAATATTATCGCTTGCACAGTGCTCCTTGGGATGTTTAAAGCTTGGGAAATATTTTTGTATCCAAATCCGGCTTTAAACTTCTTCACAACAGTACCTCGGACCTGACTGGTGTGTTCCTTGTTCTTCATAATGCTCTCTGCGCTTTTAACGTACCTCTGAGACTATCACAGTGCAGGTGCATTTATACGGAGACTTGATTACACACAGGTGGATTGTATTTATCATCATTAGTCATTTAGGTCAACATTGGATCATTCAGAGATCCTCACTAAACTTCTGGAGATAGTTTGCTGCACTGAAAGTAAAGGTGCTGAATAATTTTGCACGCCCAATTTTTCAGTTTTTGATTTGTTAAAAAAGTTTGAAATATCCAATAAATGTCGTTCCACTTCATGTTCGTGTCCCACTTGTTGTTGATTCTTCACAAAAAAATACAGTTTTATATCTTTATGTTTGAAACCTGAAATGTGGCAAAAGGTCGCAAAGTTCAAGGGGGCCGAATACTTTCGCAAGGCACTGTATGTTGGAGGATAAATGATATAAATATGTTCATCTTCATACACATATTGGAGGGATGCCACAAGGACAGGAAGTTATCAGAGGTGAAAAGTTGATGGGATTGCTCTTGATGTCAAGTTAGCAAAGCCTTTTTACTTCTAACCTTGTCACACACACACACACACACACCCTTCCCTGTCACATTATCTGCTTATGTATGGTTCACCTGCCACCGGCTATCTGACAGCGTTTATCTTGTGTTGCTTCCCATCAAACGCCTCATAAATTCCCTCTATAGATTAGAACAGGATGACAACATGCTCACTCTGACAACATCAGGTTTTCCCTGTCATCGTCTCCTTTCTCTTCTCTTTACACACACACACAGAGAGAGAGAGAGAGAGACACAGATACACACAACCCACCACAATTTTAATAATGAGGAATGTACATTAAACATGTTGTGTTCACTGTTAAGTCTATACCAAGAAGAAGGAACAAGTCAATGAACACATTTAATTACATGCTATTTGTCACATGCTTTGTAAACAACAGGTGTAGACCAACAGTAAAATACATACAGGTCCTTCCCAGCAATACAGAGGAAAGACAGGAGAGAAATAACAGGAAATTAAAACACGTAATAAGTAATAATATATAAAGAATTAGTAATGATAACATGTCTATACTGTCATAATAACATAATAACATGTCTATTCTGTCTGCAAGGGGTACCAGTACTGAGTAATGATAACATGTCTATACTGTCTACAGGGGGTACCAGTACTGAGTAATGATAACATGTCTATACTGTCTACAAGGGGTACCAGTACTGAGTAATGATAACATGTCTATACTGTCTACAAGGGGTACCAGTACTGAGTAATGATAACATGTCTATACTGTCTACAAGGGGTACCAGTACTGAGTAATGATAACATGTCTATACTGTCTGCAAGGGGTACCAGTACTGAGTCATGATAACGTGTCTATACTGTCTGCAAGGGGTACCAGTACTGAGTCATGATAACGTGTCTATACTGTCTGCAAGGGGTACCAGTACTGAGTCATGATAACATGTCTATTCTGTCTGCAAGGGGTACCAGTACTGAGTCATGATAACATGTCTATACTGTCTGCAAGGGGTACCAGTACTGAGTCATGATAACATGTCTATACTGTCTACAAGGGGTACCAGTACTGAGTCATGATAACATGTCTATACTGTCTGCAAGGGGTACCAGTACTGAGTCATGATAACATGTCTATTCTGTCTGCAAGGGGTACCAGTACTGAGTCATGATAACATGTCTATACTGTCTACAAGGGGTACCAGTACTGAGTCATGAAAACATGTCTATACTGTCTGCAAGGGGTACCAGTACTGAGTCATGATAACATGTCTATACTGTCTGCAAGGGGTACCAGTACTGAGTCATGATAACATGTCTATACTGTCTGCAAGGGGTACCAGTACTGAGTCATGATAACATGTCTATACTGTCTTCAAGGGGTACCAGTACTGAGTCATGATAACATGTCTATTCTGTCTGCAAGGGGTACCAGTACTGAGTCATGATAACATGTCTATTCTGTCTGCAAGGGGTACCAGTACTGAGTCATGATAACATGTCTATTCTGTCTGCAAGGGGTACCAGTACTGAGTCATGATAACATGTCTATTCTGTCTGCAAGGGGTACCAGTACTGAGTCATGATAACATGTCTATTCTGTCTGCAAGGGGTACCAGTACTGAGTCATGATAACATGTCTATTCTGTCTGCAAGGGGTACCAGTACTGAGTCATGATAACATGTCTATACTGTCTGCAAGGGGTACCAGTACTGAGTCATGATAACATGTCTATACTGTCTACAAGGGGTACCAGTACTGAGTCATGATAACATGTCTATTCTGTCTGCAAGGGGTACCAGTACTGAGTCATGATAACATGTCTATTCTGTCTGCAAGGGGTACCAGTACTGAGTCATGATAACATGTCTATTCTGTCTGCAAGGGGTACCAGTACTGAGTCATGATAACATGTCTATTCTGTCTGCAAGGGGTACCAGTACTGAGTCATGATAACATGTCTATTCTGTCTGCAAGGGGTACCAGTACTGAGTCATGATAACATGTCTATACTGTCTACAAGGAGTACCAGTACTGAGTAATGATAACTTCGTTATATATAAGGGGTACCAGTACTGAGTAATGATAACTTGTCTATACTGTCTGCAAGGGGTTCAGGTACTGAGTAATGATAACTTGGTTATATACAAGGAGTACCAGTACTGAGTAATGATAACTTGGTTATATACAAGGGGTACCAGTACTGAGTGGATGTCCAGGGGTACAAGGTCATTGAGGTAGATATGTACATATAACTAGGAATAAAGTGACAGATAGCAGCAGCGTATCTGATGAGGCAAAAAAAGTTTGTGCTGAGCCGCCCGGGTGGTGCAGTGATTTAAGGCACTGCATCACAGTGCTAGCTGTGCCACCAGAGACTCTGGGCTCGATCGCAGCCGGCCGTGACCGGGAGGTCCGTGGGGCGACGCACAATTGGCCTAGCATCGTCCGGGTTAGGGAGGGTTTGGCCGGTAGGGATATCCTTGTCTCATCGTCGCACTAGCGACTCCTGTGGCGGGCCGGGCGCAGTGCACGCTGACCAGGTCGCTAGGGGCACGGTGTTTCCTCCGACACATTGGTGCAGCTGGCTTCCGGGTTGGATGCGCGCTGTGTTAAGAAGCAGTGTGGCTTGGTTGCGTTGAGGACTCATGACTCAAGACCTTCATCTCTCCTGAGCCCGTATGGGAGTTGTAGCGATGAGACAAGATAGTAACTACTAAAAACAATTGCATACTGCGAAATTGGGGTGAAAAAAGGGGTACAATTTAAAAATAAAAAAGTTTGTGCAACAAGGCTCACTGCATATAGTCCAGGTAACTATTTACCTAACTATTTACAAGTCTTATGGTTTGGAGGTAGAAGCTGTTCATGGTCCTGTTGGTTCTAGACTTGGCGCTCCGGTACCGCTGGCTGTGAGGTAGCAGAAAGAACTATGGTGGCTGGAGTCTTTAACCATTTTTAGGGCCTTCCTCTGACACCGTCTGGTACAGAGGTCCTGGACGGCAGGGAGCTCGGCCTCAGTGATGTACGCACTACGCCCTGTATTGCCTTGCCAATCAGTTGCCATACCAAGCGGTGATGCAGCCAGTCAATATGCTCTTAATGGGGCAGCTGTAGAACTTTTTGTAGATCCTAGGGCGTGGATCCTAGAAAGTCCAGGATCCAGTTGCAGAGGGAGGTGTTCAGTCCCAGGGTCGTGAGTTTAGTGATGAGCTTGGAGGGCACTATGGTGTTGAACGCTGAGCTGTAGTCAATGAACAGCATTCTCACATAGGTGTTCCTGTTATCCAGGTGGGAAAGGGCATTGAGGACTGCGATAGAGATTGAACACAGATAAGGAAGTGCCGATGGACTCCGCTGTTTAGAGGAATTAAACACAGATTTGTGTCCTAATATATTTATCACAATGTCAATACACAGGGTTCATGTCTGTGCGTACGTTCACTCTGATCTGGTCATTATCAAAGATGCTCTTGCAGCAGTCGAAAATGCACCAACCAGAATGCAGTGCAGGGTGCAAACCGGGGGTTAAAAAGACTGAATGTTCATGAAGCACAGGGAAGAACACAGCATCCCCTTTCATCTGTCTGGGTTTCTGCAGCCCACAGAGAGAGAGGAGGCAGCCCTTCTCACATACATTAGAGGACAGGAACTGAAAGAGAAAACTCCTGAGATCAAACCGTTAATCAGAGGAGAAGAACCAGGAAGACGTAGCAGCATGCTACATCAAGATGCAGATAATATTTCTTAGCCCAAACCCGCTTCTATCCTTTCACTCATCCCCCTCTCCTCTCCTCTCCTCTCCTCCACGCGCCTCCCTCCCTCCCTGAAGCGCCGAGTGAGACTCCCTTTGGGCTTAACTTGTCAGCCAGCAGGAGAAAGAGAGAGGGGAGGGGGATAGAGAGAAGGGGGGGGAGTTATAGAAGGGAGGGAGAGAGAGACAGCGAACAGGTGACAGGCAAGTGTTGACTAAAGGACAAACGCTCTGTTCCGCCTAGCGCAGAGTAACAGGGCCATGGGGACAGTAGAACAGTCATTTGTCATGTCCTCGCCAATAGAAGAAAATAAAAACTACAGAAGGGAAAATGTAAGACTCGAATAGTGAACATAAACATCTATCCTATAGAAAGGCTGAAGGGGTCAACATAAACATCTATACTATAGAAAGGCTGAAGGCCCAACATAAACATCTATACTATAGAAAGGCTGAAGGGGTCAACATAAACATCTATACTACAGAAAGGCTGAAGGGGTCAACATAAACATCTATACTATAGAAAGGCTGAAGGCCCAACATAAACATCTATACTATAGAAAGGCTGAAGGCCCAACATAAACATCTATACTACAGAAAGGCTGAAGGGGTCAACATAAACATCTATACTATAGAAAGGCTGAAGGCCCAACATAAACATCTATACTACAGAAAGGCTGAAGGGGTCAACATAAACATCTATACTATAGAAAGACTGAAGGGGTCAACATAAACATCTATACTATAGAAAGGCTGAAGGGGTCAACATAAACATCTATACTATAGAAAGGCTGAAGGGGTCAACATAAACATCTATACTATAGAAAGGCTGAAGGGATCAACATAAACATCTATACTATAGAAAGGCTGAAGGGGTCAACATAAATATCTATACTATAGAAAGGCTGAAGGGGTCAACATAAACATCTATACTATAGAAAGGCTGAAGGGGTCAACATAAACATCTATACTATAGAAAGGCTGAAGGCCCAACATAAACATCTATACTATAGAAAGGCTGAAGGGATCAACATAAACATCTATACTATAGAAAGGCTGAAGACCCAACATAAACATCTATACTATAGAAAGGCTGAAGACCCAACATAAACATCTATACTATAGAAAGGCTGAAGGGGTCAACATAAACATCTATACTATAGAAAGGCTGAAGGCCCAACATAAACATCTATACTATAGAAAGGCTGAAGGCCCAACATAAACATCTATCATAGGAACGTCAAGCAGCGTAATTCTTCCCCACATATATCACAGCACAATAGAAGACAGTTGTCTCTGGAATTAGAAAGGAAGGGAGTTTTAAATAGCTGAGCCAGTTTTAGTCTGTGTGATGGTGCGTTCTCCCCCTCTCTCTCTCTCTCTCTCTCTTTTGTTGTTTAATAGAAAGGGAACCCACAGCAGAACAAATGAACACAATGCTCCTCTAAAGCACTGGCATTAATTTGGTTTCAGTACTGAGAGGGGCTCTGTCATTGAACTGGCCAGGATACAGTTTCATTCTGGCACTAGGCTAAATGAGACAGCTGTTACTTATGCTGTTATAGAAGATGTGAAGCGTATTCTTAGTGGGGCCACAGAATTCAATTGGTGTAAATGTTTTACACACAAGAATATACTCTAGACCGGGGGTTGATTTCCTGGACACAGATTAAGACGAGGCCTGAACTAAAAAGCTCTAACTGGAATCTCTACTGAAATATATCATATATTTTTAGTCCAGGGCTGAATATAACCCTCCTGCTCCAACCACTCCAGTCTGTGAGTGTTTGTGCTTATTTCGGGTGGGTTGGAATCAAAGCAGAAGACACATTTCTGTGGACTGAAAGGAAAATGAATAAATGAAGTGTCTTATTCTCCCTATTGTAACGTTTGATAGAATGATTCAGATCATTTAACTTCCCTTGAAGTTCCCTTGAAGTTCCCTTGAAGTTCCCTTGAAGTTCCCCTGCACTTCCCTTGAAGTTCCCTTGAATTTCCCTTGAAGTTCCCTTGAAGTTCCCCTGCACTTCCCTTGAAGTTCCCCTGCACTTCCCTTGAAGTTCCCTTGAAGTTCCCTTGAAGTTCCCTTGAAGTTCCCTTGCAATCCTCCCAAGTTTGGCAGCACTTTACGTGAACTGAACATACGTCATAGCAGAATCATAACATCGACATAACTTACTTTTTTTCTCAGATTAAATGAAGATATGCTCATTCATGTAAATAAACTGCCACCCAATTAACATCCCTTACAAGAAAAGCACAACCACTTGCACCACTCAAGTCAAAACAGCTTCCAGTTGAAACAGCTTCCAGTTTAAACAGCTTCCAGTCAAAACAGCTTCCAGTTGAAACAGCTTCCAGTCAAAACAGCTTCCAGTCAAAACAGCTTCCAGTCGAAACAGCTTCCAGTCGAAACAGCTTCCAGTCGAAACATCCTCCAGTTGAAACATCCTCCAGTTGAAACATCCTCCAGTTGAAACAGCTTCCAGTTGAAATAGCTTCCAGTTGAAACATCCTCCAGTTGAAACATCCTCCAGTTGAAACAGCTTCCAGTTGAAACAGCTTCCAGTTGAAACAGCTTCCAGTTGAAACAGCCTCCAGTTAAAACATTGTTAAGAGAATTCTGTTCTCAAGGTTCATGAACTGAACTTCAATTAAATATTCTCGGTCTGTAACCCAGAGATTGTAAGGTTCTGGTTGAAATGAAATAGACAGAGGCCAGTCTACAATAGTCAGAAACATTTATTCTCGAGCTCTGCCAATCATGTCATGTACAGTGGTTTATATACCTTTCATTTTGTCAAAAATGTCCCTCCTCCTCTCAGACAATGACAATGCTGCTTTTCAATTTTATTCCAACACATATATTGCTTATCATATGCTACAACATGTTACACAATCTACTGCAAGTCCAACGGTTTCTCCCCTCCTTGGGTGGGGGCGAGACATCTTTCCTGTTGTTAGTTTCACTGTGGTCACAAGTTGTCTGTCACAAGTTGAAACATGCTACAGTTGAAACATCATCCAGTTGAAACATTCTACAGTTGAAACATCATCCAGTTGAAACATGCTACAGTTGAAACATGCTACAGTTGAAACATCCTCCAGCTGAAACATCCTCCAGTTGAAACATGCTGTCCAGTTGAAACAGGCTGTCCAGTTGAAACAGGCTGTCCAGTTGAAACATGCTACAGTTGAAACATCATCCAGCTGAAACATCCTCCAGTTGAAACATCATCCAGCTGAAACATTGTCCAGTTGAAACATGCTCCAGTTGAAACATCCCCCAGCTGAAACATCCTCCAGCTGAAACATCCTCCAGCTGAAACATCGTCCAGCTGAAACATCGTCCAGCTGAAACATGCTACAGTTGAAACATCCTCCAGCTGAAACATCCTCCAGCTGAAACATCCTCCAGTTGAAACATGCATTATCCACTCAGTCACAAGTTTCCAGATGACCATGGTTCGTAACGTCTGATCAGTCAGTCATAGCGGCTGTTGTGTTCAACATGCTGACAGTAGATTCCCCCCTCTGTATCATGTGTGGACTTGTATCTGTCAGACGTAATTGATCTTAACGACATACACGGGCCAGACTACTTGTCTGTGTTTAGACAGGCAGCTATTTTTTTCACTAGTTGATCTTTTGACCAATCAGATCAGCTCTGAAAAGGATCTGGTGTGAAAAGATCTGATCTGATGAGTCAAAAGACAAATTAGTGTGGGAAAAATATCTGAATTGTGCTGCTACCTGTCTAAATGCAGGCTTAGGCATGCACATAGCTCCCTGACCTCATAGACATCATGTCTCAGCCTCCCTTTCAACATGTCCTCATGGTTTTCCTCATCAGAGTACTTTTCATTATCTTTTATTCATATACATTAATGAACCCTAGATCATTTGATCCTTTATCTGATCTGCACATACTGTGGAGTATACCTCATTTATATATGGTGCATATGCAGACTTATACGTTATCGTACTTGGTGTTTCAGTACGATAGTATTGAAAATAATAGGCAATTAAGTGAGCTATTATGCTCCCGAAGACCTCTCATGCGTATACCAATTTATTCAATGTATTCATGGGTCATTCTAATGGGGAGAGTACATAGACAGCCATTAGTTAAGACACAGTGTGTACTGTCACACAGTGATGGCTAATCAGCCACATGCTTGGGAGGGCACAGCCACACAGCTTAAAACTACATGTCTTGTGTATTTCTACATGACATCTTTGTTTGGCGCTCCAAAGATATTTTTAGCATCTCGATTGGGTAAGGTGATATACACTACCGTTCAAAACTTTGGGGTCATTTAGAAATGTCCTTGTTTTTGAAAGAAAAACAAATTTTTGGTCCATTTAAAATAACATCAAATTGATCAGAAATATAGTGTAGACATTGTTAATGTTGTAAATTACCATTGTAGCTGGAAACGGCAGATTTTTTGTGGAATATCTACATTTATCAGCAACCATCACTCCTGTGTTCCAATGGCACGTTGTGTTAGCTAATCCAAGTTTATCATTTTAAAAGACTAATTGATCATTAGAAACCCTTTTGCAATTATGTTAGCGCAGCTGAAAATAACTTTCTTCTGAAACTCGTCAGTCTATTCTTGTTCTGAGAAATGAAGGCTATTCCATGCGAGAAATTGCCAATAAACTGAAATCTCGTACATTGCTGTTGACTACTCCCTTTGCAGAACAGCACAAACTGTCGCTAACCAGAATAGAAAGAGGAGTGGGAGGCTTCGGTGCACAACTGAGCAAGAGGACAAGTGCATTATAGTGTCTAGTTTGAGAAACAGACGCCTCACAAGTCCTCAACTGGCAGCTTCATTAAATACTACCTACAAAACAACGAAGGTTGAAAGTCATGCGTCCTCCAATACACAACCCAACCAAGCCGCACTGCTTCTTAACACAGCGCCATCCAACCCGGAATACTTTGTAACAGGTTTCCAAAATTAAAATAACTTGGAGCTGATTTGCTCTTGTTTTTACAGTCTTGTATGTCCCTAACAATTTTGAGGGGCTGAAAAAAAATAGCCCACGAGCCACCAACTGGGGAACCCTTCCCTCTGGTTGGTTTCCCAAAGGCAGATGAAGCCCAGTTGGTCCCTCTGGGTTGGTTTCCCAGAGTCAGATTAAGCCAGTTGGTCCCTTGAGATTGGTTTGAAGCCCAGTTGGTCCGTTGAGGTTGGTTTGAAGCCCAGTTGGTCCCTTGAGGTTGGTTTGAAGCCCAGTTGGTCCCTTGAGGTTGGTTTGAAGCCCAGTTGGTCTCTGGTGATAAAAAGACCCAAAAGAGAGTGTGTCTGGATATTAGTACAATATTCAGAAATATTGACTCATTCTTTTAAGATACAAATAATGCATCTCTTTTCAATAGCTTGCATGTCAGGTACTGCTGTGAAAGAAATTCCGATTTTAACTTACTGGAAAATTGTTTTGTTATTTTCATTCAATCCAACATAAGTTTTCTGTTAATAGAAATGCATTGTGGGTGCTGAAAGGATGGAAATTGGTTTTAAATTAAATTCCAAACGATTCCTATTCACATATTGTATCTCCGTCAAATTGGTAGTTGAAGTCGGAGATTTCTTTGAGAAGATCAGAATTGTTAAAGAATAGCCTGAATAGACTACCCAAATATAGGCCACTAAATCCAAACCAAAATAGGCCACTTTTGAAATTATTTTGAACTGATCGTATTATCTCTGCTCTTTTCAGCTCGGGAAGAGAATTTAGGAGATCGGTTTCTCCACGTGTTGCTCCAGGATGGGATCCCTGTGGTAAAACTGGGATGTAGTGGTGTCCAGGTGTTGAATGCAGACGCAGGCCAAACCATCAACACTAACAGGCAGACATCCATCAGAATACGGTAAGAAGTGCTTATTTTATTTCTTTTTTGGATAAATACAGAGGTCAGTTGAAGAAGGAAGACAAATGTGGGAAGAATGGAAGGTCGCAGGGTGGTTTTAGAACCCATGACCAGAGAGGCCATGTGTGGTCCAGTTAGCAGGCCTTTCACTGACCGGACTCTTTTATTTCATATACCTATGCCACTTAGCAGATTATTTTACCAAAGCTACTTACAGGACAGTAAGTCATACATTTTTCGTACAGTATGTGATGATCCCTGCGGGAATTGAACTGATGACCTTGGTGCAGCTAGAGTCACAATCTCTAACTATTCCCCACTGTATCTTACCTCATCCTATTCCCCACTGTATCTTACCTCATCCTATTCCCCACTGTATCGTACCTCATCCTATTCCCCACTGTATCTTACCTCATCCTATTCCCCACTGTATCTTACCTCATCCTATTCCCCACTGTATCTTACCTCATCCTATTCCCCAATGTATCTTACCTCATCCTATTCCCCACTGTATCTTACCTCATCCTATTCCCCACTGTATCGTACCTCATCCTATTCCCCACTGTATTGTACCTCATCCTATTCCCCACTGTATCTTACCTCATCCTATTCCACACTGTATCTTACCTCATCCTATTCCCCACTGTATCTTACCTCATCCTATTCCCCACTGTATCTTACCTCATCCTATTCCCCACTGTATCTTACCTCATCCTATTCCCCACTGTATCTTACCTCATCCTATTCCCCACTGTATCTTACCTCATCCTATTCCCCACTGTATCTTACCTCATCCTATTCCCCACTGTATCTAACGATGTCATAATATGTCATAAAAGCTGACGTAACATGGTCATAACACTGTCATGACCCATGTATTTACAGCTGTTGTGACATATATTATGTTATTTTATCTCTGATTGTGACACCTACATAGGCATGTCAAAAGCCACAAAACCAACCACACAAGGCATAACATTCCATAGCCTACTTGTCAATAGCATGTTCATGTTACATGACATTTTCTGAACGTGACAGTGTCATAAAGTGTATTTTCTGAAAGTTATTTAAAATATAATGAAAATAAGTAACAGGACTGTAAATAATTAATTACAAACTTTCAAAACGAAAGGAAACTTTTTGGCTGGGAAAAAAAAATCATTTGAAAAAATGTGGATTTTGACACTTTTATGTAGGTGTCATAGCCAGCCTTTAAAATAACACAATATGTCACAACAGATGTAACTATATGGGTAATGACAGTGTTATGACCATATTATGACAAGTAATGACACATTATGTCAGCTGTTATGACATATTACGACATGGTTATGACTGTGTCATAACGTGTTATGACGCTGGGTGTCAAGTAGAGTGTTTACCCCTCATCCTATTCCCCACTGCCTGCCAATTCACCATTATCTTGAGATCCTTTCATGAAATACCCTATGTTCAACCGTGAAATCACTCCAATGGAAAGGGGATCGGAGAGTCCGTATTCACTAAGCTTCTCATAGTAAGACTGCTGATCTAGGACCAGTTTAGCCTTTTAGATCACAATGAATAAGATTACATGGACAGGAGGAACCTGATCCTAGACCAGCACTTATATCATTCCATTAGAGAGATGATAAAACCTGAGGTGTTCTCTTAGAGAGATGATAAAACCTGAGGTGTTCCCTTAGAGAGATGATAAAACCTGAGATGTTCCCTTAGAGAGATGATAAAACCTGAGATGTTCCCTTAGAGAGATGATAAAACCTGAGATGTTCCCTTAGAGAGATGATAAAACCTGAGATGTTCCCTTAGAGAGATGATAAAACCTGAGGTGTTCCCTTAGAGAGATGATACAACCTGAGGTGTTCCCTTAGAGAGATGATAAAACCTGAGATGTTCCCTTAGAGAGATGATAAAACCTGAGATGTTCCCTTAGAGAGATGATACAACCTGAGGTGTTCCCTTAGAGATGATGAAGGGGCAAACTGGCATGTTGAGGATAGCATCATATCTTCACTTAGCTTTGATTTGTTATATTTTTCTCCTTCATGTCATCTTTTATTTATGTACAGTAATTACAAAGAAAAGACAAGACCAAAAACATGGCTTCAAAACGGTGTGTGTGTGTGTGTGTGTGTGTGTGTGTGTGTGTGTGTGTGTGTGTGTGTGTTAGTGTACAGTAGCTGATCAGTAGCAGAATATGAGTCAGCATGGTTGTGTTGAGAAATTTCAGTCGTGAAAAGATGTAATAATACCAGCAACAATAACGTCAGTCATGATCACTGATCTCAGATCATCTGGGAATCTACAGCAGTGAAAGCACCACGGGAGTGAAACATATTGTCATTTAATTTTATTCAAGTTTGAGTCAGCACTGTTTTCTCTTCCCCTCCTCTCCTTCCTTTATCTTCCTCTCTCTCTACCTATCTCTCCCGCCATCTCTCTCTCAAGCCTTTCATAAATTACTTCAAAAGTGTTTTTGCACCATTTTACAACAAAATAACAAGGAGGGTTAAAAAAAACATGTGGTCTGCCTAGTCTACAGCGGCAGTCACTTTGAGCTAGCATATTGCATGTGGTCTGCCTAGTCTACAGTGGCAGTCACTTTGAGCTAGCATATTGCATGTGGTCTGCCTAGTCTACAGTGGCAGTCACTTTGAGCTAGCATATTGCATGTGGTCTGCCTGGTCTACAGTGGCAGTCACTTTGAGCTAGCATATTGCATGTGGTCTGCCTAGTCTACAGTGGCAGTCACTTTGAGCTAGCATATTGCATGTGGTCTGCCTAGTCTACAGTGGCAGTCACTTTGAGCTAGCATATTGCATGTGGTCTGCCTAGTCTACAGTGGCAGTCACTTTGAGCTAGCATATTGCATGTTGTCTGCCTAGTCTACAGTGGCATATTGCATGTGCATCCAAGACTGCTTTGTACATAAAAGCTCTGTATCTGTGTGATTCATCGCCACAATTGCCTGTTGTGTAGCTTTTTTTTTTCTTCATTTTTACATTGAACAATTTCATTTTTTTCCCCTGGGGTGACCTTGCCGATCTCGGATCAAATTACTTTTTTTATAATAATAATACTTCTGCTTTGTTGGACAATAATATTATTACCTGGACATAAATGGGTAGAGGAGGAGGTGTAGAGCCAAAGTGATTTGGCTCTTTAAAATGACTTATCAGTGCTTTAGTTATGAAAAATATTGTTTTTAAGCTTTGCTGTTAATGTTTTGCTCATGGCAATTGATTCAAGTGTGTTTTTTAAAAAGATGACACTGTTGAACATTGCACTAAGTGTCTGACCTCAAACGGCTTTCATGGAACACCATTTGAACATTGTTGAAGGTGCACACTCCAAATATATGATCAAACATGCTTGATATGCCATTGTCCCCTATGCCTATAAAACACACCTAAGTGCTGGGAAATCTGTGCATCTGAAAGCCTTGACTCTTCTGACTGGCATGCTGAGGGAGGGAGGGAGGGGAGGGGAGGGGAGGGGAGGGAGGGAGGGAGGGAGGGGGGGGGGGAGGGAGGGAGTGAGGGAGGGAGGGAGGGAGGGAGGGAGGGGAGGGGAGGGGAGGGGAGGGAGGGAGGGAGGGAGGGAGGGAGGGAGGGAGGGAGGGAGGGAGGGATATCAAACGGACATCTGTTCAGTCTTTTGTCTGAGTTGACCTACTCTTCCTATTCACATGTTGCCTACATTTGAATTGAAGGGCTTTATTGGCATGGGAAACATATGTTTATATTGCCATAACAAGTGAAATAGACAATAAACAAAAGTGAAATAAACAGTAAGTATTACACTCATAAAATGTACTCTCTATTTCTCTCTCACTCCCATCTCTCTCACTCAAATTTAAATAAAACATATAAATTATATAAATTATGAAAGTACATCATATGGTAATTTCTAAGGAACAGGGTACCATTTGTGATGCACTGTCAGTTTACTATTGAAAATATAAAATTGGATTCTCGTGGACTGAAAGTAAGAATTTAATTATATCAGAAAAATTGCATGATGTACATTGTTATTTTAGTGGCCACTTTATTTGAAGAATGTGAAATGTCAGAGTAATAGTAGAGAGAATTATTTATTTCAGCTTTTACTCAGGCACTGAGTTTGAAGGTAGGCCTTGAAATACATCCACATGTACACCTCCAATTGGCTCAAATGATGTCAATTAGCCTATCGGAAGCTTGTAAAGCCATGACATCATTTTCTGGAATTTTCCAAGCTGTTTAAAGGCACAGTCAACTTTTTGTACACTTCTGACCCACTGGAATTGGGATACAGTGAAATAATCTGTCTGTAAACAATTGTTGTAAAAATTACTTGGTGTCATACACAAAGTAGATGTCCTAACCAACTTGCCAAAACTATAGTTTGTTAACAAGAAATGTGTGGAGTGGTTGAAAAACGAGTTCTAATGACTCCAACCTAAGTGTATGTAAACCTCCGACTTCAACTGTATATATCTATTTTGTATTAGTATATTTTTTTATTCAGATTTTTCAGGGGGTTCTGCAGTACCCTCAGCACCCCTACTTCTAGTGGTTAGAGCGTTGGGCCAATAACCGAAAGGTTGCTCGATCAAATCCCCGAGCTGAGGTAAAAAGGGAAACATCTCTCATTCTGCCCCTGAACAAGACAGTTAACCTACCGATCCCTGGGCGCCGAAGTTGAATACATTCAGTTGTACAACTAACTAGGTATCCCCCTTTACCACAGCAATGCCCATGTACAGTATTGAAGACCAGACCCCCACACATTCATTTTGTGCAGTTGCAATGTTAATGATTACTTCCTTAATAACCTGGATATTTGACATTGAAGATGATTAACTGAGAATCATTGTGACATAGTGCCATGTTGGTTACATATTTAGACTATGGCATCGTTTTACTGCACATTGTATACAGTAGTGCTGCCATACAGTGTTTTACTTAAACATGAGGCTGCCAGCTACAGAGGAGCTAATGTACAGTATATGAAATCAACTGTCTTCAACATGACACTGCCATCTACAGAGGAGCTAATGTACAGTATATGAACTCAACTGTCTTCAACATGACACTGCCATCTACAGAGGAGCTAATGTACAGTATATGAAATCAACTGTCTTCAACATGACACTGCCATCTACAGAGGAGCTAATGTACAGTATATGAACTCAACTGTCTTCAACATGACACTGCCATCTACAGAGGAGCTAATGTACAGTATATGAACTCAACTGTCTTCAACATGACACTGCCATCTACAGAGGAGCTAATGTATCTGAATGTAGTACTGTAGTGCTGATTTAGAATCAGTTTTGTATTTTAGATCATAATGAATCATAGTGATTATTATGGACAGGGAGGACCTGATCCTAGATCAGCACTCCTACTCTGAGATGCTTGATAAATTGGGGCCCAGCTCAGTAGTGACAAGTCATCTGTCTCATCTGATTCCACTCCTCAACCTTGCTGATCACACACAAATCGAGGGAACATGGAGCATTGTGAATATTTAATCAAGAATATACTTTAGCTGACGTCTCTTGATAGTTAAGACACAGTGGATTATATTTGTATGTTAAACAGTGCTTGTAGTGGTGTGAAACATGGAGGATATCAAAAACGATGTCTAATGGTTAATAATATAGACTAGAGGTCATCTGATAGAAAATACGTTTGAGATTCTAAAGTATAATTTTGCGATGTGCAATGGTAGATTAAAGGAGAGAGACAGAGACCTGTGAACATCACTTCTCTTTAAAGCTGTTCCACAGGAACACAGCGAGATAGAAACCACCAGGGCTGTGTCCCAAATGCCACCCTATGCAGTGCACTACTTCTGGCCCATAGGAAATATAGGAAATAGTGTGTTGTTTGGGACGCAACCCAGATCACCATTTTCTTTCAACTCTGATGTCTCATTAGTATTATCCAAACTCTGACTCATCATCATGTGTTTGAGTTCTAAACTCTGACTCATCATGATGTGTTTGAGTTCTAGACTGACTCTCATCGTTTGAGTTCTGACTCATTGTTAGATGTTGGAGAACTAAACTCTGACTCATCGTTAGGTGTTGGATGTCTAGACTGACTCTCATCGTTAGGTGTTGGATGTCTAGACTCTGACTCATCAGTGGGTGTTGGATGTCTAGACTCTGACTCTCATCAGTAGGTGTTGGATGTCTAAACTCTGACTCATCAGTAGGTGTTGGATGTCTAAACTCTGACTCATCAGTAGGTGTTGGATGTCTAGACTCTGACTCATCAGTAGGTGTTGGATGTCTAAACTCTGACTCATCAGTAGGTGTTGGATGTCTAGACTCTGACTCTCATCAGTAGGTGTTGGATGTCTAAACTCTGACTCATCGTTAGGTGTTGGATGTCTAGACTCTGACTCTCATCAGTAGGTGTTGGATATCTCGACTCTGACTCTCATCAGTAGGTGTTGGATGTCTAGACTGACTCTCATCAGTAGGTGTTGGATGTCTAAACTCTGACTCTCACCAGTAGGTGTTGGATGTCTAGACTCTGACTCTCACCAGTAGGTGTTGGATGTCTAAACTCTGACTCATCAGTAGGTGTTGGATGTCTAAACTCTGACTCATCAGTAGGTGTTGGATGTCTAAACTCTGACTCATCAGTAGGTGTTGGATGTCTAAACTCTGACTCATCAGTAGGTGTTGAATGTCTATTCCACGGTATGACGGTTTGTGCTGTTTTTTCCATCATTCTGTTACCAAACTTTGTATCTGCACTGCTCTTCAAATAAATGTGTTTTTGTAAAACTTTCAGTGGAAATTGTTAAAAGTAGTCCTTGTGCATAACGGTGATGATGCAATCTCTATTGCGCTTCACACAGCCCTTTCTCAACTGGATAAAAGGAACACCTACGTGAGAATGCTGTTCATTGACTACAACTCAACGTTCAACACCATAGTGCCCACAAAGCTCATCACTAAGCTAAGGACTCTAGGACTAAACACGTCCCTCTGCAACTGGATCCTGGACTTCCTGACGGGTCGCCCCCAGGTGGTAAGGGCAGGTAACAACACATCTGCCACGCTGATCCTCAACACTGGAGCCCCTCAGATGTGTGTGCTCAGCCCCCTCCTGTACTCCCTGTTCACCCACGACTGCATGGCCAGGCATGACTCCAACACCATCATTTTACTCTGCTGCTACTCTCTGTTTATCATCTATGCATAGTCACTTTAACTAATCCTACATGTACATATTACCTCAAATAGCCCAACTAACCGGTGCACCCGCACATTGACTCTGTACCGGTACATCCTCTATATAGCCTTGCTACCGTTATTTTTTACTCTTTCTTTTGTTTCTTTACTTATCCATTGTTTACCTAATACCATTTTTTTTTACTTAAAAACTGGTTAAGGACTTGTAAGTAAGCATTTCACTGTAAGGTGAATGTGAAAAATATACTTTGATTAGATTTAACTTTGCAATCATTGGTTTTTGTTTGACATACATTTTAAAGTGAAAATTCTGAGTCTCAGTGTCGCTCTGTTACTGTGGAATTGCCCAAGTTGGACCAAACGGCTGTTTCTCCTGGCTGGCAGACGGAACAGTAACAGTTCATGTGGAATGGAATGCTGGACTCTTCTCTCTGTGTTTTTAGAACCCTCAGAGTTCTAAAGAGCTGGGCTCTTTCCTTCGTGTCATTTACGGATTCCATTTGGACTCTCGGCCATTTCCTGTTTTCTCTGTGGGGGTTGAGATGAGCGGCCGCTGGGTCATGATATGTTTCAGTGGCTGCTCTCCTCTACTCTACTCTAATCTGCTTTACTCTGTTCTAATCTGCTCTAGTCTGCGCTGCTCTACTCTGCTCTACTCTGCTCTAATCTACTCTGCTCTATTCTGCTCTGCTCTATTCTGCTCTGCTCTATTCTACTCTGCTCTATTCTACTATGCTCTATTCTACTCTGCTCTATTCTGCTCTGCTCTATTCTACTATGCTGTATTCTACTCTGCTCTATTCTGCTCTGCTCTATTCTGCTCTGCTCTATTCTGCTCTGCTCTATTCTACTCTGCTCTATTCTACTATGCTGTATTCTACTCTGCTCTATTCTACTCTGCTCTATTCTACTCTGCTCTAATCTACTCTGCTCTATTCTACTCTGCTCTAATATACTCTGCCCTATTCTACTCTGCTCTAATATACTCTGCTCTAATATACTCTGCTCTATTCTACTCTGCTCTATTCTACTCTGCTCTATTCTACTCTAATCTACTCTACTTACATTAGGCCAGGAGTCCTAGTGGTGAAAAGATGTAGGAAGTCTTTTTTTACTCCTTTATTAAGCGTTGGGTAAGTGTTATGTTGTAGAGTGTGTATTGTAGGAAGTAAATAAATGTTTACTTTTGATCCAAGGTCTGAATGAAGTGTGCGGGTAATTCAGATACAATTTCAACATTTACTTTTGAAAAGCAAGCAGAATAAAATATGGCTGAAACACTTGGTAAAACAGTCATTGGTCAACGGAAAAATATGGGGTCTTCGGTCATACTCTATTGGCCAACTGAGAGGTGGGCCATAATAAAACACACACACACACACACACACACACACACACACACACACACACACACACACACACACACACACACACACACACACACCGTTTTGAAGCCATGTTTTTGAAAGACACACATCCATAATAATCTCATCATGTAGACTAGCCTACTCACACAGCCTACTCACACAGCCTACCCACACAGCCTACTCATACAGCCTACTCACACAGCCTACTCACACAGCCTACTCACACAGCCTACCCACACAGCCTACCCACACAGCCTATCCACACAGCCTACCCACACAGCCTACTCACACAGCCTACCCACACAACCTACCCACACCGCCTACTCATACAGCCTACTCACACAGCCTACTCATACAGCCTACTCACACAGCCTACCCACACAGCCTACTCACACAGCCTACCCACACAGCCTACCCACACAGCCTACCCACACAGCCTACCCACACAGCCTACTCACACAGCCTACCCACACAGCCTACCCACACCGCCTACTCACACAGCCTACTCACACAGCCTACTCACACAGCCTACCCACACAGCCTACCCACACCGCCTACCCACACCGCCTACCCACACAGCCTACCCACACCGCCTACCCACACAGCCTACTCACACAGCCTACTCACACAGCCTACTCACACAGCCTACTCACACAGCCTACCCACACAGCCTACTCACACAGCCTACTCACACAGCCTACTCACACAGCCTACTCACACTGTATCTGTGAGCTGTTGGCTAGAGCACAGGTGCCAAGACCAGATTAGACACATTTGCTATTCAATGCAGTAGTTTTTGTTACAAAACATTCGGCAGAGTTGAAAATACGATGGAAACACAGCGAGAAAGTACATTTTGTGTGCACTACGCATCAAACACAACTGGTGGGAAAATGCACATGTTTTATAATGCAGATTTTAGAATATTCACATGAAAATCTGTTGCCAAATGAGCTGATTTGTTGGAGTTGATTTCTTATCAGAAAGATTCCAGATTCTTCTCTTAAAGATGAAGACCTGTAGAACCTTTCCCACTGCATTAGGATTCCACTAAAGTGTCTCCTGTCTCTCCTGTCTGACCTTGAGTTCCAACACACTGTGATGCCCATAAAAACACACACCAAACACACACACCAAACACACACACACACACCAAACACATACACACACACACCAAACACATATGCACACACACACACACACACACACACACACTGCTCAATAGACACAGGGAGGTGACGTCTCCACTCTCCCTATGAAATCAACTGGCAGAATTATTGATATGTTTCCACTACAATGCAGGGTTTATTTATCCCTTCAACCAGACAGGAGAGAGAGATTAAAAGGCAAAGGAACATGTCAATGTTATAGGGGTCAAAGACAGATTTACAGGCTGCATCCCAAATGACACCCTGTCTACTCCCTATAAAGTGGACTGCTTTTGACCAGTGCCCATAGGTTATAGCTCTGACTGAGTCATTTCCATTCGCCAAGAAACAAAAGATCCCTGCTGGTCAAAAGTAGTGTACTATATAGGGAATAGGGTGCCATTTGGGACACTAGAGACTGCACATTCTGACTGACAGGAGGGGAGAGGAGAGGAGAGGAAGCTAGCTAGTTAATTATCTTCATTGAATCTTGTAAAGGGGTAGAAGGAGAGGTACTCCGCTGCTGTTGAAATAGCTGAAGACAAAGATACTGGGGGCCATGTTGACTCCATTTGGATATGGATGAAGACATAAATATAGAAGATACTGGGGGCCATGTTGGCTCCATTTTGATATGGATGAAGACATAAATATAGAAGATACTGGGGGCCATGTTGGCTCCATTTTGATATGGATGAAGACATAAATATAGAAGATACTGGGGGCCATGTTGGCTCCATTTTGATATGGATGAAGACATAAATATAGAAGATACTGGGGGCCATGTTGACTCCATTTTGATATGGATGAAGACATAAATATAGAAGCTACTGGGGGCCATGTTGACTCCATTTGGATATGGATGAAGACATAAATATAGAAGATACTGGGGGCCATGTTGGCTCCATTTGGATATAGATGAAGATATAAATATAGAAGATACTGGGGGCCATGTTGGCTCCATTTGGATATGGATGAAGACATAAATATAGAAGATACTGGGGGCCATGTTGACTCCATTTTGATATGGATGAAGACATAAATATAGAAGATACTGGGGGCCATGTTGGCTCCATTTTGATATGGATGAAGACATAAATATAGAAGATACTGGGGGCCATGTTGGCTCCATTTTGACATGGATGAAGACAAATATAGAGCTTAATGACCACCGCCCCGTAGCACTCACTTCCGTCATCATGAAGGGCTTTGAGAGACTAGTCAAGGACCATATCACCTCCACCCTACCTGACACCCTAGACCCACTCCAATTTGCTTACCGCCCCAATAGGTCCACAGACAAAGCAATCGCAATCACACTGCACACTGCCCTAACCCATCTGGACAAGAGGAATACCTATGTAAGAATGCTGTTCATCGACTACAGCTCAGCATTTAACACCATAGTACCCTCCAAACTCGTTATTAAGCTCGAGACCCTGGGTCTCGACCCCGCCCTGTGCAACTGGGTCCTGAACTTCCTGACGTGCCGCCCCCTGGTGGTGAGTGTAGGTTACAACATCTCCACCCCGCTGATCCTCAACACACGGGCCCCACAAGGGTGCGTTCTCAGCCCTCTCCTGTACTCCCTGTTCACCCATGACTGCGTGGCCATGCACGCCTCCAACTCAATCATCAAGTTTACAGATGACACTACAGTGATAGGCTTGATTACCAACAATGACGAGACGGCCTACAGGGAGGAGGTGAGGGCCCTCGGAGTGTGGGGTCAGGAAAATAACCTCACACTCAATGTCAACAAAACAAAGGAGATGATTGTGGACTTCAGGAAACAGCAGAGGTAGCACCCCCCTATCCACATCAACGGGACAGTAGTGGAGAAGGTGGGAAGTTTTAAGATCCTCAGTGTACACACCACGGACCAACTGAATTGGTCCACCCACACAGACAGCGTGATGAAGAAGGCGCAGCAGCGCCTCTTCAACCTCAGGAGGCTGAAGAATTTTGGCTTGTCACCAAAAACCCTCACAAACTTTTACAGATGCACAATCGAGAACATCCTGTCAGGCTGTATCACCGCCTGATACGGCAACTGCTCCGGCCCCAAAACCGCAAGGCTCTCCAGAGGGTAGTGAGGTCTGCACAACGCATCACCGAGGGGCAAACTACCTGCCCTCCAGGACACCTACACCACCCGATGTCACAGGAAGGCCAAAAAGATCATGAAGGACGACAACCACCCGAGCCACTGCCTGTTCACCCCGCTATCATCCAGAAGGTGAGGTCAGTACAGGTGCATCAAAGCTGGGACCGAGAGACAGACAAACAGCTTCTATCTCAAGGTCATCAGACTGTTAAACAGCCATCACTAACATTGAGTGGCTGCTGCCAACATACTGACTCAACTCTAACCACTTTAATAATGGAAAAATTTATGTAATAAATGTATCACTAGCAACTTTAAACAATGCCACTTTATATCATGTTTACATACCCTACATTACTCATCTCATATGTATATACTGTACTCTATACCATCTACTGCATCTTGCCTATGCTGTTCGGCCATCACTCATTCATATATTTTTATGTACATATTCTTATTCATTCCTTTATACTTGGTAGTTGTTGTGAAATTGTTAGGATATATTACTTGTTAGATATTACTGCATTGTCGGAACTAGAAGCACAAGCATTTTGCTACACTCGCATTAACATCTGCTAACCATGTGTATGTGACAAATCAAATTTGAAGCTACTGGGGGTAGCTTGATATAGATGAAGACATAAAGACAGAAGCTTCTGGGGGCCATGTTGGCTCCATGTTGATATAGATGAAGACGTAAAGATAGAAGCTACTGGGGGCCATGTTGGCTCCATGTTGATATAGGGTTTGTTCGTAAATTCAATCTGGAGTGCCAGAGTGCGCGCAGAGTGTGCTCGGGGCGTTCGTAAATTAAGAGCGTTGCCAGATTTTTAGTTTGTAAAAATCGCTCTCGTAGCATTCAGAGCGCACACTGGATGCTCTGGCCGAGGAGTAGGGTTGATCTGAGCGTTCTGACCACACAACAGCAGTCAAGCACCCAAGCTAACTGGCTAACGTTGGCTAGCTTGCTAGCTACTTCCAGACACAAATGAGAGACCAGCTCACTCTGACAATTTTACCTGCCCTAGCAGAGCTGGTTATGATTCTGTGATTCTGCGCTTTGACACACAGACGAGAGTGCTCTGAAATCAGTGGAGATAGTCAGAGTGAATTTACAAACACACCCATAGATGAAGACATAAAGATAGATGCTACTGGGGGGCCATGTTGGCTCAAAGTTGGTATAGATGAAGACATAAAGATAGATGCCACAGGAGGGCCATGTTGGCTCCATGTTGGTATAGATGAAGACATAAAGATAAATGCCACTGGGGGGCCATGTTGGCTCCATGTTGGTATAGATGAAGACATAAAGATAGATGCCACAGGAGGGCCATGTTGGCTCCATGTTGGTATAGATGAAGACATAAAGATAGATGCCACTGGGGGGCCATGTTGGCTCCATGTTGGTATAGATGAAGACATAAAGATAAATGCCACTGGGGGGCCATGTTGGCTCCATGTTGGTATAGATGAAGACATAAAGATAGATGCCACTGGGGGGCCATGTTGGCTCCATGTTGGTATAGATGAAGACAGAAAGATAAATGCCACTGGGGGGCCATGTTGGCTCCATGTTGGTATAGATGAAGACATAAAGATAAATGCCACTGGGGGGCCATGTTGGCTCCATGTTGGCTCCACTAAATATTTGCAATATTTGCAGCGGTGCTTCTCTAAGCATCTCATATTGCCTTTGCACTGTTTGTACCTGGGTGTTATACAGTATGCGGTGTTGTGTGTCTCATTGTAACTATATGGATGCAGCTCTTGGCCAGGGCTCAATTGGGGAAAAAAATGTAAACATCAGTGGGACTTCTCTGGTTAAATGAAGGATGGATAAATATGAATGATACAATACAAGATGACAGCTAAATTGTATTTAGATGTAAACTGTAAACGAAACAGAATATACTGTTGCTGTATTATTCACTTTCATGTTGTAATTAGCTGAATATCAGTGTGTCTGTCTGTCCTGTCCTGTCCTGTCCTGTCCTGGTCTGTTAAAGGCCTGGAGTGTTTGTGTATTGCACAAACACACACAGCTACAGTGCCTTCAGAAAGTATTCACACCCCTTGACATTTTCCACATTTCGTTGTTACAGCCTTAGTTTTGTGTCACTGGCCTACACACAATACCCCATAATGTCACAGTGGAATTGTGTTTTTCAAAATATTTACAAAATGAAAAGCTGAGAAGTCTTGAGTCTAAATAATTCAACACCTGTTTTATGGCAAGCCTAAACAAGTCACATAATTTGCATGGACTCTATGTGTGCAATAATAGTGTTTAACAAGATTTTTGAATGACTTCCTCATCTCTGTACCCCACACATACAATTATCTATTATCAGGGAGGTTTTCCAGTGCCTCACAAAGAAGGGCACCTATTGGTAGATGGGTAAAAAAAAATAAAAAGCAGACATTGAATATCCTTTAGCATGGTGCAGTTATTAATTACATGTTGGGTGGTGTATCAATACACCCAGTCACTACACAGATACAGGTGTCCTTCCTAACTCAGTTGCCAGAGAGGATGGAAACCACTCAGGGATTTCACCATGAGGCCGATGGTGACTTTAGAACAGTTACAGAGTTTATTGGCTGTGGAACGCTCTTAGAGACTTACCCAGGCCGTTGGTGACTTTAGAACAGTTACAGAGTTTATTGGCTGTGGAACGCTCTTAGAGACTTACCCAGGCCATTGGTGACTATAGAACAGTTACATCGTTTATTGGCTGTGGAACGCTCTTAGAGACTTACCCAGAAATACTCACAGCTGTAATCACTGCCAAAGGCGATTCTAATATGTATTGACTCATGGGGTTGAATACTTATCTAATCAAGATACACTACATGACCATAAGTATGTGGACACCTCTTCGTGATTCTGCGCTTTGACACACAGACGAGAGTGCTCTGAAATCAGTGGAGATAGTCAGAGTGAATTTACAAACACACCCATAGATGAAGACATAAAGATAGATGCTACTGGGGGGCCATGTTGGCTCAAAGTTGGTATAGATGAAGACATAAAGATAGATGCCACAGGAGGGCCATGTTGGCTCCATGTTGGTATAGATGAAGACATAAAGATAAATGCCACTGGGGGGCCATGTTGGCTCCATGTTGGTATAGATGAAGACATAAAGATAGATGCCACAGGAGGGCCATGTTGGCTCCATGTTGGTATAGATGAAGACATAAAGATAGATGCCACTGGGGGGCCATGTTGGCTCCATGTTGGTATAGATGAAGACATAAAGATAAATGCCACTGGGGGGCCATGTTGGCTCCATGTTGGTATAGATGAAGACATAAAGATAGATGCCACTGGGGGGCCATGTTGGCTCCATGTTGGTATAGATGAAGACAGAAAGATAAATGCCACTGGGGGGCCATGTTGGCTCCATGTTGGTATAGATGAAGACATAAAGATAAATGCCACTGGGGGGCCATGTTGGCTCCATGTTGGCTCCACTAAATATTTGCAATATTTGCAGCGGTGCTTCTCTAAGCATCTCATATTGCCTTTGCACTGTTTGTACCTGGGTGTTATACAGTATGCGGTGTTGTGTGTCTCATTGTAACTATATGGATGCAGCTCTTGGCCAGGGCTCAATTGGGGAAAAAAATGTAAACATCAGTGGGACTTCTCTGGTTAAATGAAGGATGGATAAATATGAATGATACAATACAAGATGACAGCTAAATTGTATTTAGATGTAAACTGTAAACGAAACAGAATATACTGTTGCTGTATTATTCACTTTCATGTTGTAATTAGCTGAATATCAGTGTGTCTGTCTGTCCTGTCCTGTCCTGTCCTGTCCTGGTCTGTTAAAGGCCTGGAGTGTTTGTGTATTGCACAAACACACACAGCTACAGTGCCTTCAGAAAGTATTCACACCCCTTGACATTTTCCACATTTCGTTGTTACAGCCTTAGTTTTGTGTCACTGGCCTACACACAATACCCCATAATGTCACAGTGGAATTGTGTTTTTCAAAATATTTACAAAATGAAAAGCTGAGAAGTCTTGAGTCTAAATAATTCAACACCTGTTTTATGGCAAGCCTAAACAAGTCACATAATTTGCATGGACTCTATGTGTGCAATAATAGTGTTTAACAAGATTTTTGAATGACTTCCTCATCTCTGTACCCCACACATACAATTATCTATTATCAGGGAGGTTTTCCAGTGCCTCACAAAGAAGGGCACCTATTGGTAGATGGGTAAAAAAAAATAAAAAGCAGACATTGAATATCCTTTAGCATGGTGCAGTTATTAATTACATGTTGGGTGGTGTATCAATACACCCAGTCACTACACAGATACAGGTGTCCTTCCTAACTCAGTTGCCAGAGAGGATGGAAACCACTCAGGGATTTCACCATGAGGCCGATGGTGACTTTAGAACAGTTACAGAGTTTATTGGCTGTGGAACGCTCTTAGAGACTTACCCAGGCCGTTGGTGACTTTAGAACAGTTACAGAGTTTATTGGCTGTGGAACGCTCTTAGAGACTTACCCAGGCCATTGGTGACTATAGAACAGTTACATCGTTTATTGGCTGTGGAACGCTCTTAGAGACTTACCCAGAAATACTCACAGCTGTAATCACTGCCAAAGGCGATTCTAATATGTATTGACTCATGGGGTTGAATACTTATCTAATCAAGATACACTACATGACCATAAGTATGTGGACACCTCTTCGTCAAACATCTCATTCCAAAATCATGGGCATAAAAACAAAAACTGCGAAAACAGCCTTCAATCTTCTGGGAAGGCTTTCCACTAGATGTTGGAACAAGAGCATTAGTGAGGTCGGGCACTGATGTTGGACGATTAGGCCTGGCTCACAGTCGGTGTTCCAATTCATCCCAAAGGTGTTTTTGTGTGGATCTTGCTTTGTGCACGGGGGCATTGTCATGCTGAAACAGGAAAGGGCCTTCCCCAAACTGTTGCCACAAAGTTGGAAGCACAGAATCGTCTAGAATATGCTGTAGTGTTAAGATTTCCATTCACTGGAACTAAAGGGCCTGAACCATGAATAACAGCCCCACACCAATATTCCTCCTCTACTAGACTTTATCCATTTGGGAAGGTAGTGTTCACCTGGCATCTGCCAAATCCAGATTCTTCCTTCAGACTGCCAGATGGTGAAGTGTGATTCATCACTCCAGAGAATAGGATTCCACTGCTCCAGAGTCCAATGGCGGCAAGCATTACACCACTCCAGCTGACACTTGGCATTGCTCATGGTGATCTTAGGTTTGTGTGCGGCTGCTCGGCCATGGAAACCCATTTCATGAAGCTCCCGACGAACAGTTATTGTACTGGCATTACTTCCAGAGGAAGTTTGGAACTCGGTAGTGAATGTTGTAACCAAGGACAGACAATTTATCCAAACGATTCAGCACTCGGTGGCCCTGTTCTGTGTGGCCTACCACATTGCGACTGAGCAATGTTGCTTCTAGACGTTTCCACTTCCCAAAAATGGTTTGTTGAGATTGGTGTGGAAGAACTTGACTGGCCTGCACAGAGCCCTGACCTCAACCCCATCAAACACCTTTGGGATGAATTGTAACTCCGACTGTGAGCCAGGCCTAATTGTCCAACATCAGTGCCCGACCTCACTAATGCTCTTGTGGCTGAATGGAAGCAAGTTGACCAGGGCAGTTCTAGCAGGACATTTTATGAACTGACTTGTTGGAAAGGTGGCATCCTATGACAGTTCCACGTTGAAAGTCACTGAGCTCTTCAGGAATACCATTCCACTGCCAATGTTTGTCTATGGAGATTGCATGGCTGCTTGATTTTATAAACCTGTCAGCAACGGGTGTGGCTGAAATAGCCGAATCCACTAATTTGAAGGTGTATCCACATACTTTTTTAGTGTATATTAGTGTTTTATTTTTCATATATATACTGTATATATATTTTTTTTACAAATGTTAGAATGTTTCATCCGTGTTGGCATTAGACTCTACGCTACTCTCTTCTACTCTGCACTGCCACAGTGGTTTAGGTTAGAATGAGTCATTCCCATTCACTACCAGACAAAATGCTACGTCCCAAATGGCACCATATTCCCTGTGTCATTCACTACTTTTGACCAGGGCTCATAATGGGGCTCTGATCAAAAGTAGTGCACTACATATGGAATAGGGTGCCATTTGGTTATAGCTCAGAGTGAGTCATTTACATTATCTAAGGATGCATCCCAAATGGCACCCTATTCCCTATATAGGCCCTGGTCAAAAAGAAGGCACTATAAAGAGAATAGGGTGTCATTTGAGACACATCGTAAGAGAGTAAAGGTCAACAAGCGTGGGACATTGCTTTCCACAGCATCCCTTTCAGTCCTTTATTACACATCAACTGTCTTCTCCCTGCTCGATAGGATTATTTAAATGTATGCTCCCTGCTACAGCTGCTGCTGGTGGTGCTTTGTGGGTGTTTTATTCAAAGTAAAGTGGGAGAGAAAATAATACTCAAGTGTTTTTTGTGTTTTTTTCTGCAGATAATTTCGTTTTTTTTTTTTTTTTTTTTTTTTTTTGGATACTTTTTTCCCCCCACAGTTTGAATATTTATAATGATGTCCGTGTTGACAGTTGAATATTTATGATGGTATCCGTGTTGACAGTTTGATTATTGATGGTGATGTCCGTGTTGACAGTCAGAATACTTTTGATGATGTCCGTCTTGACAGTTTTAATATTTATGATGATGTCTGTGTTGACAGTTGAATATTTATGATGATATCCGTGTTGACAGTTTGAATATTTATGATGTTGTCCGTGTTGACAGTTGAATATTTATGATGGTGTCCATGTTGACAGTTTGATTATTGATGGTGATGTCCGTGTTGACAGTTTGATTATTGATGGTGATACATTTTTGATGATCTCAAAACAATGCCGTTGGAGGGGAGGGTGCCGGAGCGGTCTTCTAGTGAGGCTTCGGATGCGCGCACACCACCCACAGCTTCCAAGTATATTACTCACTAATGTCCAGTCCCTAGTTAACAAAATCTATGAAAATAGGGCAAGAGCTGCTTTCCAAAGAGATATCCGGGATTGTAACATACTCTGTTTCACGGAGACATGGCCAGCTAGGGGCATGCTGTCGGAGTCCGTACAGCCAATGGGATTTTCAGTGTGTCGCGCCGACAGGAACAAACATCTCTCTGGTGAGAAGGGCGGTGGTGTATGTTTCATGATTAACGACTCATTGTGTAATTGTAACAACAATTACACCATGTTCACCTGACATAGAATTCTTCACAATCAAATGCTGACCGTATTATCTCCAAGAGAACTCTCCTCGGTTATCGTCATAGCCGTGTATATCCCCCCGCAAGCGGTTACCAAGACGGCCATCAAGAAACTTCACTGGAATTTATGCAAACTGGAAACAATATATCCTGAGGCTGCATTTATTGTAGCTGGGGATTTTAACAAAGCTAATCTGAGAACAAGGCTACCTAAATTCTATCAGCATATCAATTGCAGTACATGAGCGAGTAACACACTTTACCTTTAACTTCCACGATGCATACATGGCCCTCCCCCGCCCTCCTTTTGGCAAATCTGACCATGACTCCATCTTGTTGCTCCCCTCCTATAGGCAGAAACTAAAACAAGAAACGCCCGTGCTTAGGTTTATCCAACGCTGGTCAGACCAATCGGATTCCACGCTTCAAGATTGCTTCGATCACGTGGACTGGGATATGTTCCGGGTAGCCTCAAACAATAACATTGGCGTATACACTGACTCAGTGAGCGAGTTTATAAGGAAGTGTATAGGTGTCACGTTCTGACCTTTATTTCCTTTGTTTTGTCTTTATTTAGTATGGTCAGGGCGTGAGTTGGGGTGGGCAGTCTATGTGTGTTTTTCTATGTTGGGGTTTTGAGTTCAGCCTAGTATGGTTCTCAATCAGAGGCAGGTGTCGTTAGTTGTCTCTGATTGAGAATCATACTTAGATAGCCTGGGTTTCACTTTTTAGTTGTGGGTGTTTGTTTCCGTGTGAGTGTTTGTTGCCACACGGTACTGTTTCGGTTTCGTTCACGTTTATTGTTTTGTATTTCAGAGTGTTCAGTTTATGTCTCAAAATAAACGTTATGGACACTTACCACGCTGCGCTTTGGTCCTCCTCTCTATCTCCAGACGACATCCGTTACAATAAGATATGTTGTACCCACTGTGACTATTAAAACCTTCCCTAACCAGAAACCGTGGATTGATGGCAGCATTCGTGCAAAACTGAGAGCGCGTACCACCGCATTTAATCATGGCAAGGCAACTGGAAACATGACCGAATACAAACAGTGTAGTTATTCCCTCCGTCAGTATAGAGACAAAGTGGAGTCGCAATTCAATCACGGATTACAAAAAGAACATTTGCTTGCCGCTCCAATAGGTCCACAGACGATGCAATCGCCATCATACTGCACACTGCCCTAACCCATCTGGACAAGAGGAATACCTATGTAAGAATGTTGTTCATTGACTATAGCTCAGCATTCAACACCATAGTACAGTGCCTTGCGAAAGTATTCGGCCCCCTTGAACTTTGCGACCTTTTGCCACATTTCAGGCTTCAAACATAAAGATATAAAACTGGAAATTGGATATATCAAACTTTTTTAACAAATCAAAAACTGAAAAATTGGGCGTGCAAAATTATTCAGCCCCCTTAAATTAATACTTTGTAGCGCCACCTTTTGCTGCGATTACAGCTGTAAGTCGCTTGGGGTATGTCTCTGTCAGTTTTGCACATCGAGAGATTTTTTCCCATTCCTCCTTGCAAAACAGCTCGAGCTCAGTGAGGTTGGATGGAGAGCATTTGTGAACAGCAGTTTTCAGTTCTTTCCACAGATTCTCGATTGGATTCAGGTCTGGACTTTGACTTGGCCATTTTAACACCTGGATATGTTTATTTTTGAACCATTCCATTGTAGATTTTGCTTTATGTTTTGGATCATTGTCTTGTTGGAAGACAAATCTCCGTCCCAGTCTCAGGTCTTTTGCAGACTCCATCAGGTTTTCTTCCAGAATGGTCCTGTATTTGGCTCCATCCATCTTCCCATCAATTTTAACCATCTTCCCTGTCCCTGCTGAAGAAAAGCAGGCCCAAATCATGATGCTGCCACCACCATGTTTGACAGTGGGGATGGTGTTGTCAGGGTGATGAGCTGTGTTGCTTTTACGCCAAACATAACGTTTTGCATTGTTGCCAAAAAGTTCAATTTTGGTTTCATCTGACCAGAGCACCTTCTTCCACATGTTTAGTGTGTCTCCCAGGTGGCTTGTGGCAAACTTTAAACGACACTTTTTATGGATATCTTTAAGAAATGGCTTTCTTCTTGCCACTCTTCCATAAAGGCCAGATTTGTGCAATATACGACTGATTGTTGTCCTATAGACAGAGTCTCCCACCTCAGCTGTAGATCTCTGCAGTTCATCCAGAGTGATCATGGGCCTCTTGGCTGCATCTCTGATCAGTCTTCTCCTTGTATGAGCTGAAAGTTTAGAGGGACGGCCAGGTCTTGGTAGATTTGCAGTGGTCTGATACTCCTTCCATTTCAATATTATCGCTTGCACAGTGCTCCTTGGGATGTTTAAAGCTAGGGAAATCTTTTTGTATCCAAATCCGGCTTTAAACATCTTCACAACAGTATCTCGGACCTGCCTGGTGTGTTCCTTGTTCTTCATGATGCTCTCTGCGCTTTTAACGGACCTCTGAGACTATCACAGTGCAGGTGCATTTATACGGAGACTTGATTACACACAGGTGGATTGTATTTATCATCATTAGTCATTTAGGTCAACATTGGATCATTCAGAGATCCTCACTGAACTTCTGGAGAGAGTTTGCTGCACTGAAAGTAAAGGGGCTGAATAATTTTGCACGCCCATTTTTTCAGTTTTTGATTTGTTAAAAAAGTTTGAAATATCCAATAAATGTCGTTCCACTTCATGATTGTGTCCCACTTGTTGTTGATTCTTCACAAAAAAATACAGTTTTATATCTTTATGTTTGAAGCCTGAAATGTGGCAAAAGGTCACAAAGTTCAAGGGGGCCGAATACTTTCGCAGGGCACTGTACATCAAGTCTGCACCATACAGCGATGTATCTTAACGCTCTAGTCTGTACCATACAGAGATGTATCTTAATGCTCTAGTCTGTACCATACAGAGATGTATCTTAATGCTCTAGTCTGTACCATACAGCGTTGTATCTTAACGCTCTAGTCTGTACCATACAGAGATGTATCTTAATGCTCTAGTCTGCACCATACAGCAATGTATCTTAACGCTCTAGTCTGTACCATACAGAGATGTATCTTAATGCTCTAGTCTGTACCATACAGAGATGTATCTTAACGCTCTAGTCTGTATCATACAGAGATGTATCTTAATGCTCTAGTCTGTGCTGTGCCTGTAGCCAAGGGTGTACACTGAGAATTGAAACGAAACAAGCATATATTTTGAAATAGGCCCTACAACTAAAATTCAACACTAATTGTCTTAATTAATAAAAAATCACATGCTTCATTGTACAGTGTTATCTTTTTAACACTCTGCTCATACTCAACCAGGTGAGGCGGAACTGAACATGCAGTTATTTTAATCTGAGAAACATGTCTGTCAGCCTGTCTGACTGCTTGGTTACTCACTGATCGTCTCTTGTGGAAGCCTCACAATGCCTGTCTTGTAATTTCACTAAAGTGAATCAGCTGAAGAGAGAGAAGAGTGTGTGTGGGTGGGGGGTTAAGAGAGAGAGAGAGAGAGAGGGAAAGAGAGAGACAAAAAGAACAGAGAGAATTGAAGAGGAAGGGAGAGAGTGTTGGTCAAGAGAGAGAGAGTTGATAGAATGAGAACACAGAGGGAGAGAGAGAGTTGGTAGAATGAGAACACAGAGGGAGAGAGAGAGTTGGTAGAATGAGAACACAGAGGGAGAGAGAGAGTTGGTAGAATGAGAACACAGAGGGAGAGAGAGAGTTGGTAGAATGAGAACACAGAGGGAGAGAGAGAGTTGGTAGAATGAGAACACAGAGGGATAGAGAAGGTTGGTAGAATGAGAACACAGAGGGATAGAGAATGTTGGTAGAATGAGAACACAGAGGGATAGAGAAGGTTGGTAGAATGAGAACACGGAGGGATGCAGAAGGTTGGTAGAATGAGAACACAGAGGGATGCAGAAGGTTGGTAGAATGAGAACACAGAGGGATAGAGAAGGTCGGTAGAATGAGAACACAGAGGGATGGAGAGAGAGTTGAGAGAGAATACAGAGAGAGAGGGACAGAGAGTTTAGAGATAACACAGAGGGAGAGAGTTCGTAGAATGAGAACACAGATGGAGAGAGACATGATACCCAAATGAATTGAGCGCTGCCAGTCACAATGCAAATTATGCAGTGAATACAGCGTCTCTTTAGTGTGAGGGGAGTCAGTGCACCAGAACAGCAGAACAAGACTGCATCCCAAATGGCACCCTATTCCCTATAAAGTGCATTCATTTCGAGCAGGGTCCATGGGGCGCTGGTCATGGTAGTGCACTATATAGGGAATAGGGTTCCATTTGGGACACAACCAAGAGTCAGAACAGGAGGTCACAGTCCGCTGATATTTGATACGCTTCGGGGGTGGGGGGGTGGGAACCATGTGCCACTGTGCAATAATGTAAGATAGACAGGGAGCAGCATCGTTAACACAGAACACGCCAGCAGTACAACTACAGCAAGAGCCCTCTTCACATGCTCTTAGGTCCACACTGGGATACAGAAGACCGCAATGGTTATGGAACCCTTATATTTGGAATTGGAAACACTGAATAGAATACTACTATAGAACACTGAATTAGAACATTTGGAACCACTGAAAGCCGTCAGCTATAATGCATTATGATGTGCATGTAATGCATGCTCTCTAGGACGTTGACAAAATATACTGTAGCATTGATGATGGAGCTGTTGAAATGTCATAATGCTATTCCTATGAATGTCCTTGTAGATAGATGTTTATGAACTGCTGTTAGAACCAATGTTATGCTTTCTAATGCATTATGTAAATGTGCTTATCGTGCATTATGCAGAGGGTGTTCATAGGAAGCATTATCATGTAGCTTTACAGTAAGAATGCCTGTTGAGTTAAGGTGTAATGTGAGTAATTACATTATATTAAATTACAATAAGCTGAAACTCCCAAATCTAAAACATCCTGATGAAAGTCTATTAAGCTTAGGTCTATTTACTGTGCAAGACGTTGTGTCAGAATCAGGTTTATTTACTGTAATATTGGTATATAGTTCATTAAAACCAGGCATTGTGTCAGAATAAGGTCTATTTACTGTAATATTGGTATATACAGTTGAAGTCAGAAGTTTACATACACCTTAGCCAAATACATTTAATCTCAGTTTTTCACAATTCCTGACATTTAATCCTAGTAAAAATTCCCTGTTTTAGGTCAGTTAGGATCACCACTTTATTTGAAGAATGTGAAATGTCAGAATAATAGAATAACAAAAATGTTCTATAGGAATGAGGTCAGGGCTTTGTAATGGCCACTCCAATACCTTGACTTTGTTGTCCTTAAGCCATTTTGCCACAACTTTGGAAGAATGCTTGAGTCATTGTCCATTTGGAAGACCCATTTGCGACCAAGCTTTAACTTCCTGACTGATGTCTTGAGATGTTGCTTCAATATATCCACATAATTTCCCTACCTCATGATGCCATCTATTTTGTGAAGTGCACCAGTCACTCCTGCAGCAAAGCACCCCCACAGCATGATGCTGCCATCACCATGCTTCACGGTTCTATTTATTTTTGAAAAGCAGACAAGAGGACATTTCTCCAAAAAGTATGATCTTTGTCCCCATGTGCAGTTGCGAACCGTAGTATGGCTTTTTTATAGCGGTTTTGGAGCAGTGGCTTCTTCCTTGCTGAGCGGCCTTTCAGGTTATGTCGATATAGGACTCGTTTTACTGTGGCTATAGATACTTTTGTACCGGTTTCCTCCAGCATCTTCACAAGGTCCTTTGCTGTTGTTCTGGGATTGATTTGCACTTTTCTCACCAAAGTACGTTCATCTCTAGGAGACAGAACGTGTCTCCTTCCTGAGCGGTATGGCGGCTGCGTGGTCCCATGGTGTTTATACTTGCGTACTATTGTTTGTACAGATGAACGTGGTACCTTCAGGTGTTTGGAAATTGCTTCCAAGGATGAACCAGACTTGTGGAGGTCTACAATTTTTTTTCTGATTTCTTTTGTTTTTCCCATGACGTCAAGAGGCACTTAGTATGGTAGGGCTTGAAATACATCCACAGGTACACCTCCAATTGACTCAAATTATGTCAATCAGCATATCAGAAGCTTCTAAAGCCATTTCGCCATTTTCTGGAACTTAGTGTATGTGAACTTCTGACCCACTGGAATTGTGATACAGTGAATTTATAAGTGATATAATCAGTCTGTAAACAATTGTTGGAAATATTACTTGTGTCATGCACAAAGTAGATGTCCTAACTGCCTTATCAAAACAATAGTTTGTTAACAAGAAATGTGTGGAGTGGTTGAAAAGTGAGTTTTAATCACTCCAACCTATGTGTATGTGGACTTCTGACTTCAAATGTATATCTATATCAGTAGTGTACAGTAGGATCAGGAGGCAGTATGATGATGTTTAGTACTATCTGTTGTCAACATTTCTAGACTGAACAAAAATATAAACGCAACATGTAAGGTGTTGGTCCCATGTTTCATGAGCTGAAATAAAATATCCCAGAAATGTTTGAGATGTTTACATCCCTGTTATTGAGCATTTCTCCTTTTCCAAGATAATCCATCCACCTGACAGGTGTGGCATATCAAGAAGCTGATGAAACAGCATGATCATTACACAGGTGTATGTTTTGCTAGGGACACTAAAAGGCCACTCTAACATGTGCAGTTTTATCACACAACACAATGCCACAGATGTCTTAAGTTGTCACGCCCTGACCTTAGAGAGCTTTTTATGTCTCTATTTTGGTTTGGTCAGGGCTGGATAGAGCACAGAGCCAACAGGCTGGGCCAGAGCCCAGAGACACCAGGCTGGGTCAGAGCCCAGAGACACCAGGCTGGGTCAGAGCCCAGAGACACCAGGCTGGGTCAGAGCCCAGAGACACCAGGCTGGGTCAGAGCCCAGAGACACCAGGCTGGGTCAGAGCCCAGAGACACCAGGCTGGGTCAGAGCCCAGAGACACCAGGGTGTGATTTGGGTGGGCATTCTATGTTCATTGTTTTATGTTTTGTATTTCTTTGTTTTGGCCGGGTAGGGTTCTCAGTCAGGGACAGCTGACTATCGTTGTCTCTGATTGGGAACCCTACTTCGGTAGCTTTTTCCCACCTATGTTTTGTGGGTAGTTTTCTGTTTAGTGTTCTTCACCTTTAGTGTTCTTCACCAGCTGTTTCGGTTTTGTGTATTTCACTTTGTTATTTTTGTTTATGTGTTCAGATCAATAAAAGTCATGAACACTCACCACGCTGCGCTTTGGTCCGATTCCTCCTCATCCGATGACGACACCCGTTAAGTTTAGAGGGAGCGTGCAATTGGCATGCTGATTGCAGGAATGTCCACCAGAACTGTTGCCAGAGAATTGAATGTTAATTTCTCTACCATAAGTTGCCTCCAACATTGTTTTAGAGAATATGGCAGTACGTCCATCTGGCCTCACAACTGCAGACCACGTGTAACCACGCCAACCCAGGACCTCCACATCCTGCTTCTTCACCTCAGACCACATGTAACCACGCCAGCCCAGGACCTCCACATCCTGCTTCTTCACCTCAGACCACGTGTAACCACGCCAACCCAGGACCTCCACATCCTGCTTCTTCACCTCAGACCACGTGTAACCACGTCAGCCCAGGACCTCCAAATCCTGCTTCTTCACCTCAGACCACGTGTAACCACGCCAGCCCAGGACCTCCACATCCTGCTTCTTCACCTCAGACCACGTGTAACCACGTCAGCCCAGGACCTCCAAATCCTGCTTCTTCACCTCAGACCACATGTAACCACGCCAACCCAGGACCTCCACATCCGGCTTCTTCACCTCAGACCACATGTAACCACGCCAACCCAGGACCTCCACATCCGGCTTCTTCACCTCAGACCACATGTAACCACGCCAACCCAGGACCTCCACATCCGGCTTCTTCACCTCAGACCACGTGTAACCACACCAACCCAGGACCTCCACATCCGGCTTCTTCACCTCAGCGTGAGACCAGCCACCCGGACAGCTGATGAAACTGAGGAGTATTTCTGTCTGTAATAAAGCCCTTTTGTGGGGAAAAACTAATTCTGATTGGCTGGGCCTGGCTCCCCAGTGGGTGGGCCTATGTCCTCCCAGGCCCACCCATGGTTGTGCCCCTGCCCAGCTATATGAAATCCATAGATTAGGGCCTAATTAATTAATTTCAATTGACTGATTTCCTTATATGAACTGTAACCCGGTAAAATGGTTGCAGCTGTTTAATGTTGTGTTTCTATCTATTCACTATAGATGGTTTAATTAGTAGAGCTCCTGTCATGATCCTTTACATCCCTCCTCCTTGATTTCCCAACGTGTTTAATGGGTCACATCCCAAATGGCACACTATTCCCTTTATAGTGCATAACTTTTGGCAAGGGCCTCGTCAAAAGTAGTGCACTATATCGGGAATAGTGTGCCATTTGGAACACACAGGGACCCTACTCTGCCAGCGTCATAAAACAAGATTGGTCCGATTAAACACATTGTATCTATCAGACTGAAAGCAATATTTTTGGGGGAAATCAGAAGATCGGAAAATTGAGCTCATTTATGTAGCAACTGCTAATCAGAAACTGTTCAGTCCCTCTATGATTGTAGGGGTGTGTCCCATTAATATCTCCTTTCTCCTGTTCACTCGTTCACTACTTCCCATGAATCTTAGAAAGCCTTAGATTGAGTTTCCACTATATTTCTTATGCCAGTCCTTTCCTTGCAAACCAGTGAAGGGAACAAATCCACTTTGTGAGAAAGGAGAGATAATTGGGACGAAGTGTAGTTGTATGTATCAGCTCTGAAACCTTGAGATAGATACTGTACTGAGTTATCCAGACCATCTGTATAGGCATCTGTAGGAGTTGTCTGAGTTATTCACTCTCCAGACCATCTGTATAGGCATCTGTAGGAGGTGTCTAAGTAATCACACCACACACACACACACACACACAATAAAAGTTGAAAGTTGAAGCCCACTCTCTGGGAGCCTGTAGCCATTAGTGATTCCAGCTGCAGCCACATGAAGAGATGATGATGAAGGGATGATGATGATGATGAAGGAATGCATGGTGATGATGATGAAGGGATGATGATGATGAAGGGATGAGAAAAGCAGAACCCGAAAGAAAGATTCCAGCAGTATTTTGTATTATTTATTGGGATGATTAAATATTGAATGAGTGTTGGTTTATCTCAAGTTATGGAACTGTAAATGTTATGAGGGCCTGAGATACATTTGGACTGGATACCCACTGCTGAATGGTAGGGAGCTTTGCAATGAGCCAAATATATAATGAGCTATATATTAACAATGGTAGGGTAGTCTTCATTATTTAATGACAGTCACTCTCCTACGTACTGCCGTTGACAAAGCACTAGGCAACTGTGTCCTCATTATTGAGTTAATCTCCTCCATTGATATACTGTTAGAAGGCATTTGAGAAAATGAGTTATGTGTGTGTGCATACATGTGAATTTCTTTCAGCTAGTGTGTGTTGACAGGTATTGGAACACGCGCATATACACACACTCACACACACACACACACAAACTAACACACACACAGCTGATGCTGCACAATCAACTCATCCCAGCCTGAGGATATAGGAGCCATGTAAATGAGTCTGCATGGTGGACCATTCATAATCTGCGTCCCAAATGGCACCCTATTCCATAGTTTGACCAGGGCTCATAGGAAAACCCATAGAGCTCTGGTCAAAAGTAGTGCAATTTTTAGGGAATAGGGTGCAGTTATGGGATGCATATGGGGCACTTGGTAGAGCATGAAGCTTGCAACACCAGGGTTGTGGGTTCGATTCCCAACATACTGCTCCGTAGGCCACTGATCACGAGACCTCATCAGGAAACAACATGCTGCTCCGTAGGCCACTGATCACGAGACCTCATCAGGAAACAACATGCTGCTCCATAGGCCACTGATCACAAGACCTCATCAGGAAACAACATGCTGCTCCGTAGGCCACTGATCACGAGACCTCATCAGGAAACAACATGCTGCTCCATAGGTCTGTGTTGTTGTCTGTTCACACTGCTTTGCTTTATCTTGGCCAGGTCGCAGTTGTAAATGAGAACTTGTTCTCAACTAGCCTACCTGTTTTTTTTTTAAAGGTCACTGATCATGAGATCTCATCAACATGCTGCTCCATAGGCCACTGATCATGAGACCTCATCAACATGCTGCTCCATAGGTCACTGATCATGAGACCTCATCAACATGCTGCTCCAGAGGCCACTGATCATCGAGACCTCATCAGGAAACAACATGCTGCTCCATAGGCCACAGATCACAAGACCTCATCAGGAAACAACATGCTGCTCCATAGGCCACTGATCACAAGACCTCATCAACATGCTGCTCCTTGGCACTGATCATGAGACCTCATCAACATGCTGCTCCATAGGCCACTGATCACAAGACCTCATCAGGAAACAACATGCTGCTCCGTAGGCCACTGATCACAAGACCTCATCAGGAAACAACATGCTGCTCCATAGACCACCGATCACGAGACCTCATCAGAAAACAACATGCTGCTCATTCACTGCTCTCTCTCACCAGGAAATGCTTCGCTCCATTATCAAGACAAATAAAGACCTAAAGCACCATCATATCCAAATGCCTGTAGCTCTGTACTGTAACAATATTATGAAGCGGAAGAGAGCTCTGTAGCTCTGTACTGTAACAATATTATGAAGAGGAAGAGGAAGGGAAGCTCTGTACTGTAACAATATTATGAAGAGGAAGGGAGCTATGTAGCTCTGTACTGTAGCATTATTACGAAGAGGAAGGGAGCTCTGCACTGTAACAATATTATGAAGAGGAAGGGAACTCTGTAGCTCTGTACTGTAACAATATTATGAAGAGGAAGGGAGCTCTGTAGCTCTGTACTGTAACAATATTATGAAGAGGAAGAGGAAGGGAGCTCTGTAGCTCTGTACTGTAACAATATTATGAAGAGGAAGAGGAAGGGAACTCTGTAGCTCTGTACTGTAACAATATTATAAAGAGGAAGGGAGCTATGTAGCTCTGTACTGTAACAATATTATGAAGAGGAAGAGGAAGGGAGCTCTGTAGCTCTGCACTGTAACAATATTATGAAGAGGAAGGGAAGCTCTGTACTGTAACAATATTATGAAAAATGTTTACCTTCAAAAAAATCTGCCATAAAAAGACTTGTCTGGCTGCGTTGGATCGCTGTATTCTGGTGGACATTTCTGCAGGCGGCAGCTGGGATGGAGCTGGAGACATTTCTGCTGGGATGGAGCTGGAGACATTTCTGCTGGGATGGAGCTGGAGACATTTCAGCTGGGATGGAGCTGGAGACATTTCAGCTGGGATGGAGCTGGAGACATTTCAGCTGGGATGGAGCTGGAGACATTTCTGCAGGCTACAGCTGGGATGGAGCTGGAGACATTTCTGCTGGGATGGAGCTGGAGACATTTCAGCTGGGATGGAGCTGGAGACATTTCTGCTGGGATGGAGCTGGAGACATTTCTGCAGGCTACAGCTGGGATGGAGCTGGAGACATTTCTGCAGGCTACAGCTGGGATGGAGCTGGAGACATTTCTGCTGGGATGGAGCTGGAGACATTTCTGCAGGCTACAGCTGGGATGGAGCTGGAGACATTTCAGCTGGGATGGAGCTGGAGACATTTCTGCAGGCTACAGCTGGGATGGAGCTGGAGACATTTCAGCTGGGATGGATCTGGAGACATTTCTGCAGGCTACAGCTGGGATGGAGCTGGAGACATTTCAGCTGGGATGGAGCTGGAGACATTTATGCAGGCTACAGCTGGGATGGAGCTGGAGACATTTCTGCAGGCTACAGCTGGGATGGAGCTGGAGACATTTCTGCTGGGATGGAGCTGGAGACATTTCTGCTGGGATGGAGCTGGAGACATTTCTGCTGGGATGGAGCTGGATACATTTCTGCTGGGATGGAGCTGGAGACATTTCTGCTGGGATGGAGCTGGAGACATTTCTGCTGGGATGGAGCTGGAGACATTTCTGCTGGGATGGAGCTGGAGACATTTCTGCTGGGATGGAGCTGGAGACATTTCTGCTGGGATGGAGCTGGAGACATTTCTGCTGGGATGGAGCTGGAGACATTTCTGCTGGGATGGAGCTGGAGACATTTCTGCTGGGATGGAGCTGGAGACATTTCTGCTGGGATGGAGCTGGAGACATTTCTGCTGGGATGGAGCTGGAGAATTGTTGTTCCCTTATTTTTATTTTGTTTGCTTAAAAAACAGCCGTTGCAATATTCATAAAGTGATGATTGTTTCATGACTACACACACACACACACACACACACACACACACACACACACACACACACTGGAAGGCTTCAGGGAAAAAATATGGTACTAGAAGCCTTATGGTGCTCTTTCATTGTTTCATTAGTCACACACACACACACACACACACACACACACACACACACACACACACACTTCACGCTGTCTAAACGTCAGTTTAATTTTCACGTTTTCCAGTCTTCATAGGACATTAATTCATCAATCTGTATGCAGAACGGCCCCTTATAACTTCAATTCAATCTGTAATTATTCCTACCTGGGGATACGTCCCAAATAGAACCCTATTCCCTTTTTTAGGGCACTACAATTGAAAGGAATTGCACTATGTAGGGAATAGGGTGCAATTTAGGATGTAGACTTCTTGGAGTCATATGGTTGGTGATTGGCTTCAGGTATCCTGCTGGAAGGCTTCTGTAAATTAGCACACACACACACACACACAGAGTGAGAGAGAGAGAGGCCCTTCGCCCTGATTGCTCACATCTGGTCATTAAAGTTGTATGTGTTTTCTGCCAGAGAAGTGGTGCTGCAATCACAAGATGGACAGAGGAACAAGTGGCACCACCTGCATAGAAAACTACAATCTGATTGATCCCTGGGTTAATTACTGGGCTCTGATTGGCTCTATAGGGGTTATTAACGGTACTTTGTTATAGGCTGCTGTACAGGTGTTGGATCTTAATTTGCCCAGTATTGTCACAGCAAAATAATCCTGCAGCAACAGGATTTGAACACTGAAACTTTTCTGCTGATGTAATGTTGCTTGATCGGTTGCTATTAGCTGGCCAACATCAGGGCCACATGAAACGTGCAGTACTGATAATATAACCATGTGGCTTTTCAGTGAATTTATGTTAATCACGAGCTCATCTGCAGGAATGTTATCAGCGATCAAAGTAAGATCCTACATGTGTATTGACACCCTGAGGCCAAACAGCAAAGGACAGCAAAAGGAGAGTCACCTTGAGTCCCATACCAACAGACACTAATGATCGATCAGGAAATGCATGCTTATTATCACTCATAGGCCCCGTATACACTCAACCTGTACAACTGATGTCATTCTCATAGGCCCCGTACACACTCAACCTGTACAACTGATGTCATTCTAATAGGCCCTGTACACACTCAACCTGTACAACTGATGTCATTCTCATAGGCCCTGTACACACTCGAGTTGTACAACTGATGTCATTCTCATAGGCCCTGTACACACTCAACCTGTACAACTGATGTCATTCTCATAGACCCTGTACACACTCAAGCTGTACAACTGATGTCATTCTCATAGGCCCTGTACACACTCGAGCTGTACAACTGATGTCATTCTCATAGGCCCTGTACACACTCGAGCTGTACAACTGATGTCATTCTCATAGGCCCTGTACACACTCGAGCTGTACAACTGATGTCATTCTCATAGGCCCTGTACACACTCAAGCTTTTCAACTGATGTACAGTACAACGTATTTGGCACAACAGTTGTGATAGGACAGTTTTCCCTGCAGAAAAAAACTAATTACACAAACGTTGTGTAACCACATAATGGTTGTATAAACATTTGAGCTCAAACTCTGTTGTGTCTCAGAAATATCAGTTGTATCAAATCACATTTTATTTGTCACATGCTCCGAATACAACAGGTGTAGATCTTACAGTGAGTCCTTAACCAACAATGCAGTTTAAAGAAAAAATAAGTGTTAAACAAGTATTTACTAAATAAACTGAAGTAAACAATAAATAAATACAACATTTAAGAAGAAAAAATAAATGTCCTACCATTGTCACAACCATTGTGTCAAATATGTTGTGCATCAGTTGTATGACTTGAGTGTATATGGGGCCATAGACTCTGAATCAACCCGAGTTGGTAGAGGTAGCCTGATGCTAGTGGAGGTTGTCTGATAGAGGTAGCCTGATAGTGTTAGAGTGGATTGTAGTAGAGGTAGTCTGATAGTGGTAGAGTGGATTGTAGTAGAGGTAGCCTGATGCTAGTGGAGGTTGTCTGATAGAGGTAGCCTGATGCTAGTGGAGGTTGTCTGATAGAGGTAGTCTGATAGTGTTAGAGTGGATTGTAGTAGAAGTAGTCTGATGCTACTGTTAGAGTGGATTGTAGTAGAGATAGTGTTAGAGTGGATTGTAGTAGAGGTAGCCTGATAGTGTTAGAGTGGATTGTAGTAGAGGTAGTCTGATGCTACTGTTAGAGTGGATTGTAGTAGTGGTAGCCTGATAGGGTTAGAGTGGATTGTAGTAGAGGTAGTCTGATACTGTTAGAGTGGATTGAAGTAGAGGTAGCCTGATGCTACTGTTAGAGTGGATTGAAGTAGAGGTAGCCTGATGCTACTGTTAGAGTGGATTGTAGTAGAGGTAGCCTGATGGTGTTAGAGTGGATTGTAGTAGAGGTAGCCTGATGCTACTGTTAGAGTGGATTGAAGTAGAGGTAGCCTGATGCTAGTATTAAAGTGGATTGTAGTAGAGGTAGTCTGATGCTACTGTTAGAGTGGATTGAAGTAGAGGTAGCCTGATGCTAGTATTAAAGTGGATTGTAGTAGTGGTAGTCTGATAGTGTTAGAGTGGATTGTAGTAGAGGTAGTCTGATGCTACTGTTAGAGTGGATTGAAGTAGAGGTAGTCTGATGCTACTGGTAGAGTGGATTGGGAAGCCATATACATCCATAATGGAATGGATCAACTAGGGCCCGCAGTCATTCCCTCCCAGAGCTTCAGGGGCTGCATGCATTGGATTCAGCCAAGCCAATGATGAATTGGAGAGAGAAATCAGCTGAGTGTGTATGTGTAGTAATGTACGTGTAGTTTATCATTCAACCCCCCTCTCCTCTACCTCTCCTCTGAGGACTCATGGACTTGCATTAGTCATTATCTCTCTGCTCCAACATGAATAGATGTCCTGTAATGCTAAGTAGTCGCTGCGTTGCTCCTCATATTCCGTGCCTTGGCAAAGTCAAGTGATTTCTCTGTCTCTCGCATGCACCCACACACACACACACACTGTACACACACTGTACACACACACACATAGACACATACACACCACCATATGTTAATGATGTATGTACATCTCTGGCTTCCTGGGTGCCCTCGTTTCCTTCATTCATTAATCCTGAGTGAATAAATACCTTAAATTATTGTATAATCTAGTTCCTTTGTAGACCGGAGTTACAGTATAGACTACCCATTATTATACCATAGTAAGTAGATCATTATTACACTGTAGTAAGTACATATATACTGCGTGATAATAATAGTCATGTATAATCTAGTATCTTTGTAGACCGGAGTTACAGTATAGACTACCCATTATTATACCATAGTAAGTAGATCATTATTACACTGTAGTAAGTACAGATATACTGCGTGATAATAATAGTCATGTATAATCTAGTATATTTGACCATAATGTTACAATGCACACTGTTAAAATAAAGGTGCAGTTTGAACCCATCTATGGATTTCACATGACTGGGAATACAGATATACATCTGTTGGTCACAGATACCTTTAAAAAAAAAAAACGGTAGGAGTGTGGATCAGAAAACCAGTGAGTATCTGGTGTGACCACCATTTGCCTCATACAGCGCGACACATCTCCTGTTGTACCCGTCGATCCAGAGCATCCCAAACATGCTCAATGGGTGAGATGTCTGGTGAGTACGCATGCCATGGAAGAACTGGGAAATGTTCAGATTCCAGGAATTGTGTGCAGATCCTTGGCGACATGCGCTGTGCATCATCATGCTGAATCGAAGTGATGTCGGTGGAAGAATGGCACGACAACGGGCCTCAGGATATTGTCACGGTATCTCTGTGCGTTCAAATTGCCATCGTTAAAATGTAATTGTGTACGTTGTCCGTAGCTTATGCCTGCCCATACCATTACCCATACCATTACCCATACCATTACCCATACCATTACCCATACCATTACCCATACCATTACCCATACCATTACCCATACCATTACCCATACCATTACCCATACCATTGCCCGACCGCCACCATGGGGCACTCTGTTCACAACGTTGACATCAGAGAACCTGTTATCTTTTACTTCATGAAACATGGGACCAACACTTAACCTTTTACGTTTATATTTTAGTTCAGTGTAGATCGGTGATATAAATGTTAGGTTCAGATCAGATTACTGTGATTTGGTTAAGGGCAAGAAGGACAACTGCTTGGTGCATGGCTGCATGTATATAACAAACACAGATTCAATGGAAAATACCCATTGATACGGGTACAGCATGCTCCTTCTGACACGACATTCAGTATAAACTGCTCTTCGTTTCTCTGTTGACAAATCATTTTTAAATCAGCACAGGGACACAGCACTTTATATCACTTTAGTGTTGTGGAAGAACCCATTTCTGGACACATGTGTCTCAAATAGCACCCTATTCACAACGTAGTGCACTACTTTAGACCAAGAACCACAGGGCTCTTCAAAAGTAGTCCACTATGTAGGGAATAGGGTGCCATTGGGCTCTGGTAAAAGTAGTCCACTATGTAGGGAATAGGGTGCCATTGGGCTCTGGTAAAAGTAGTCCACTATGTAGGGAATAGGGTGCCATTGGGCTCTGGTAAAAGTAGTGCACTATGTAGGGAATAGGGTGCCATTGGGCTCTGGTAAATGTAGTGCATTATGTAGGGAATAGGGTGCCATTAGGACCAACCACAGTGTGTGGAGGGAGGTAGGAGAGGCTGCCTTCTATTTATTATGCTTTTCTTCTGGAGTTTAGACTGATCTACTGCACTGGATACACATGTAGCAACACACACACACACACACACACCTGCTTCCTCGTTGAAGGTGTTTATGTAGTAATGGCTAATGGCAGTACAGCTTAACAGTCTCAGTGGTTGTAATGGCAGTACAGCTTAACAGTCTCAGTGGTTGTAATGGCAGTACAGCTTAACAGTCTCAGTGGTTGTAATGGCAGTACAGCTTAACAGTCTCAGTGGTTGTAATGGCAGTACAGCTTAACAGCCTCAGTGGTTGTAATGGCAGTACATCTTAACAGTCTCAGTGGTTGTAATGGCAGTACATCTTAACAGTCTCAGTGGTTGTAATGGCAGTACAGCTTAACAGCCTCAGTTGTTGTAATGGCAGTACATCTTAACAGTCTCAGTGGTTGTAATGGCAGTACAGCTTAACAGTCTCAGTGGTTGTAATGGCAGTACAGCTTAACAGCCTCAGTGGTTGTAATGGCAGTACAGCTTAACAGTCTCAGTGGTTGTAATGGCAGTACAGCTTAACAGCCTCAGTGGTTGTAATGGCAGTACAGCTTAACAGTCTCAGTGGTTGTAATGGCAGTACAGCTTAACAGTCTCAGTGGTTGTAATGGCAGTACAGCTTAACAGCCTCAGTGGTTGTAATGGCAGTACAGCTTAACAGCCTCAGTGGTTGTAATGGCAGTACAGCTTAACAGTCTCAGTGGTTGTAATGGCAGTACAGCTTAACAGCCTCAGTGGTTGTAATGGCAGTACAGCTTAACAGTCTCAGTGGTTGTAATGGCAGTACAGCTTAACAGTATCAGTGGATGTAATGGCAGTACAGCTTAACAGCCTCAGTGGTTGTAATGGCAGTACAGCTTAACAGTCTCAGTGGTTGTAATGGCAGTACAGCTTAACAGTCTCAGTGGTTGTAATGGCAGTACAGCTTAACAGTCTCAGTGGTTGTAATGGCAGTACATCTTAACAGTCTCAGTGGTTGTAATGGCAGTACAGCTTAACAGTCTCAGTGGTTGTAATGGCAGTACATCTTAACAGTCTCAGTGGTTGTAATGGCAGTATATCTTAACAGTCTCAGTGGTTGTAATGGCAGTACAGCTTAACAGTCTCAGTGGTTGTAATGGCAGTACATCTTAACAGTCTCAGTGGTTGTAATGGCAGTACAGCTTAACAGTCTCAGTGGTTGTAATGGCAGTACAGCTTAACAGTCTCAGTGGTTGTATTGGCAGTACAGCTTAACAGCCTCAGTGGTTGTAATGGCAGTACAGCTTAACAGTCTCAGTGGTTGTAATGGCAGTACAGCTTAACAGTCTCAGTGGTTGTAATGGCAGTACATCTTAACAGTATCAGTGGTTGTAATGGCAGTACAGCTTAACAGTCTCAGTGGTTGTAATGGCAGTACAGCTTAACAGTCTCAGTGGTTGTAATGGCAGTACATCTTAACAGTATCAGTGGTTGTAATGGCAGTACAGCTTAACAGTCTCAGTGGTTGTAATGGCAGTACAGCTTAACAGTCTCAGTGGTTGTAATGGCAGTACAGCTTAACAGTCTCAGTGGTTGTAATGGCAGTACAGCTTAACAGTCTCAGTGGTTGTAATGGCAGTACATCTTAACAGTCTCAGTGGTTGTAATGGCAGTACAGCTTAACAGTCTCAGTGGTTGTAATGGCAGTACATCTTAACTGTCTCAGTGGTTGTACAGCTCACATGTTAACAATGTCAGTGGTAGTACAGCTCACATGTTAACTGGGGTGTTATTTTTAGGGCCCATTATGCTGTTTGTTCATTCACTGGTACCTGCCAATACCTCTAGTAGTGGTTCCCTCTTTTGACAGAGGATGAAGGAGAAACCATAATGTATTTCATTTTATCCTCATTTTCCATTGATGCTAGACTGACAGCAAACAACCCATTACTCTCCCTTATGTTGTGCTAGTTAAAAGAGCCATGAAAATTACAGAGCTGTTCTCAAATGGCACCCTATTCCCTACATAGCGCACTAGTTTTGACCAGGGCTCGTGTCCAGGCTCTCTGTTTATGGAATGGCAGCAGAGTGTTTTTGCAATACAGAGACTATGTCCCAAATGGCACCCTATTCCCTACAAGCCCTATAGGCCCTGGTCAGAAGTAGTGCGCTATGTACAGATGGAGAGTCTTAATTTGACCAGGATTCTCACAGCAAAATAATCCTGCAGAAACAGGATTTGAACGTTTAGTCCATAATGTTGCTTGATCGGTGGTTAGGCTTGTACTTGGCCAAAAGTAGGCTACATAAAAGGTGTAATACTGTTAATATAACCTTGGGTTTTCAGTGAATTTATGTAAATGTATGTAAATCACAAAGCTTATCTGCGTTTCCTGCTGTGCAGGAACATTCTCAGTAATAAAAGAGTGATCAAATCAAGATCCTGCATCTGTACGGAATAGGGTTGCCATTTGGAACACAATCACAGTGTATTTGGAACCAACAGACAGTTACACTAGCTCCATTACTGAGCCCTCTCTCTCCTCTCAGCCTCCTCTTAGTCGCCTCTCTCCAAGTCTGCATAATTTTCATGCTTAAATGGATTTATTGTGAATACCGCATATTCTTATGAGATTTCCCTTCCCTTGCTGTCCCTCTTTCTTCCTCTTGCTCTCTCTTCTGGTGTTTATTTCTCTCTCTCTCTCTATCCATGTCCTCCTCCCCTTTCTCTCTCTCCTTTGTTTCTCCCAACCCTCTCTTTCTTTCTCCTCTTTCTTTTCTCTTTTTCTCTCTTTCCCCCTCTCTCGTTCTCCTGACCTCTCTCTCTCTCTCTCTCTCTCTCTCTCTCTCTCTCATCCCTCTACCTCCCTCCCTCCCTCCCTCCCTCCCTCCCTCCCTCCATCCCTCCCTCCCTCCCTCCCTCCCTCCCTCCCTCCCTCCCTCCCTCCCTCCCTCCCTCCCTCCCTCCCTCCCTCTCTCCCTCCCTCCCTCCCTCCCTCCCTCCCTCCCTCCCTCCCTCTCTCCCTCCCTCCCTCCCTCCCTCCCTCCCTCCCTCCCTCCCTCTCTCCCTCCCTCCCTCCCTCCCTCCCTCCCTCCCTCCCTCCCTCCCTCCCTCCCTCTCTCCCTCCCTCCCTCCCTCCCTCCCTCCCTCCCTCCCTCCCTCCCTCCCTCCCTCCCTCCCTCTCTCTCCACAGATATGGGCTGCCTGTCGGTAGGAGTGGAGGGTCATGTATGATTGAAATAGCAGTAGATAATGGAACAGTGAAACGTCAGGAGGAATCCTTGTTCCAGCCTGTGTCAGAGGTAAACCCAGTTATCTTACTCAAGAGCTTCATGGCACCCTTTTTCCTATATAGTGGCCTCTATGGACCCTGGACTATACAAACATGCATTATACAAACATGAAGAACAGCTGCTCTTTCCATGACATAGACTGACCAGGTGAATCCAGGTGAAAGCTATGATCCCTTATTGATGTCACTTGTTAAATCCACTTCAATCAATGTAAATGAGAGAAGAGGACAGGTTAAAGAAGGCTTTTTAAGCTTTGAGACAATTGAAACATGGATTGTGTATGTGTGCCATTCAGAGGGTGAATGGACAAGGCTAAATATTTAAGTGTCTTTGAACGGGGTATGGTAGTAGTAGCCAGGTGCACCGGTTTGTGTCAAGAACTGCAATGCTGCTGGGTTTTTCATGCTACACAGTTTCCTGTGTGTATCAAGAATGTTTGAGGGGGGGGGGGGGGGGGGGTACAACTAAATATTAAGGTGTTCTTACTGTTTGTACACTCAGTGTACATATCTATCTAACTGAAAATACCTCAGGTTATAACTCTGAAGCCTAACATGTCTAGCATGAATGATTTCAAACATACTTGAGTTTCAATATTATTTTTTGTAGCAAAACAATTATAGCTCACTTGTTATAGATTATTATTATGCAGAAAGTGCTCCACCATTTCCTGGTTTGCTAAAATGTAAATAGTTCACCTAATTTGAGTTTATGTAACAAAACAAGCAAGTATTGTGTAGAGAATCACTAAACCGCTTTGAAATATATTTTCTATAACCAAAAATATTGTATTTTCAGCTGTTTTGAAGCTGGTGTAAAAAAATGAAATTAAAAGGCGCAAAGACTAAACTTAAGACTGGGATGCATAGAAATAGAGCACATAGAACATATCTATCTTGCTTTCAATGAGAATGACATATCTATGAATTTGGTCGGGTTGCCCAGAAAATGTACTTATTGCAGCTTTAAATTGAGGAGGATAAGTTGTCGGTTCACTGGATTCACATCCAGAAAACACCTGATTTGCATCCTAAATGGCACCCTATTCCCAAAATAATGTACTACTTCCCATAGGGCTCTGGTCAAAAGTAGTGCACTAAGAGTAGTGCACTAAAAGTAGTGCACTATGTAGAAAACAGGGTTCCATTTGTGACGTAGGCACACTTTACCTTACCTGAAGATTTGTATTGTTGATTACCATAGCAGGTCTTGTCTACACTGAGTATACCAGACATTAGGAACACCTTCCTAATATTGAGTTGGACCCCCTCCCCCTTTTTGCCCTCAGAACAGCCTCAATTCGTTGGAGCCTGGAATCTACAAGGTATCAAAAGCTTTCCACAGGGATGCTGGCCCATGTTGGCTGGATGTTGTTTGACTGGTGGACCATTCTTGATACACACGGGAAACTGTTGAGTGTGAAAAACCCAGCAGCGTTGCGGTTCTTAACACAAACCGGTGCGCCTGGTACCACCTACTACCAGACCCCGTTCAAAGGCACTTACATTTGTTGTCTAGCCCATTCACCCTCTGAATGACACACATACACAATCCGTGTCTCAAGGCTTAAAAATCATTATTTAACCTGTCTCCTCCCCTTCCTCTACACTGATTGAAGTGGATTTAACAAGAGACATAAATAAGGGATCATAGCTTTCACCTGGATTCACCTGGTCAGTCTGTTTTGTACAGTCAGTGTATATCATAACTGACTAAATGTCTGTAGTAATTTACATGGAACTGTGATGTAATGAAGTATGCAGTGAAGCACATGGACTGTATATAGAAGACTAAACAGGCATTGCTGATAACGTGTGTGTGTGTGTGTGTGTGTGTGTGTGTGTGTGTGTGTGTGTGTGTGTGTCCCTGCTACCTTCCTACCTGCCTTTGAACATGTGCATACATTTGTCTTTGTGACATCCTTCCAGGTAGTGTTGGGGCCTATATTCCTGGGGGACGTCCCCTCCCATAGGGATCAGCCTGCCAGCACCAGGGAGGTGACGGGTTTTGTAGGCTGTATCAGGGAGCTGCAGGTCAACAATAAGGACATCTACATAACAGGAGAGGCACTGGGAGGGAGGAACATCCACAACTGTGATACACCTGTCTGTCAGCACCTGCCCTGCCGCAATGGAGGCACCTGTGTCAGGTAGGATATGACCATGTGGATATTTCAGTCGTCTTTAAAACAATATTAGTGTTTTGAAATACTGTCTTTGAGAGCTAAAAGTAAAAGACTGAATTAACCAGCTCTATTTAATGTCACCTAATGGTCTTAAAAAACTTAAATCTTCCTACATTGATTAGTAGTAATGGACTCTTAATGAAGGTCCAGGTACATCAAGGTTAATGGTAATGTGAGGCTAGAGGGCCGGCCATATCGCAGTGTATTGATTCATACCATTCATACTATCAGGCATGTTTCAGTCCACTATCTTAACAGTAATACCATTAATACTATCAGCCATGTTTCAGGCCACTATCTTAACAGTCATACCATTAATACTATCAGCCATGTTTCAGTCCACTATCTTAATAGTCATACCATTAATACTATCAGCCATGTTTCAGTCCATTATCTTAACAGTAATACCATTCATACTATCAGCCATGTTTCAGTCCACTATCTTAACAGTAATACCATTAATACTATCAGCCATGTTTCAGTCCACTATCTTAATAGTCATACCATTAATACTATCAGCCATGTTTCAGTCCACTGTCTTAACAGTAACACTATCAGCCATGTTTCAGTCCACTATCTTAACAGTCATACCACTAATACTATCAGCCATGTTTCAGTCCACTATCTTTTTTTTTTTAAAAATTAAATTTATTTTTTAAAAATTTTTTACCTCTTTTTCTCCCCAATTTCGTGGTATCCAATTGTTGTAGTAGCTACTATCTTGTCTCATCGCTACAACTCCCGTACGGGCTCGGGAGAGACGAAGGTTGAAAGTCATGCGTCCTCCGATACACAACCCAACCAAGCCGCACTGCTTCTTAACACAGCACGCATCCAACCCGGAAGCCAGCCGCACCAATGTGTCGGAGGAAACACCGTGCACCTGGCAACCTTGGTTAGCGCACACTGCGCCCAGCCCGCCACAGGAGTTGCTGGTGCGCGATGAGACAAGGACACCCCTACCGACCAAGCCCTCCCTAACCCGGGCGACGCTAGGCCAATTGTGCGTCGCCCCATGGACCTCCCGGTCGCGGCCGGTTACGACAGAGCCTGGGCGCGAACCCAGGGACTCTGATGGCACAGCTGGCGCTGCAGTACAGCACCCTTAAACACTGCGCCACCCGGGAGGCCCTTCAGTCCACTATCTTAACAGTCATACCACTAATACTATCAGCCATGTTTCAGTCCACTATCTTAACAGTCATACCATTAATACTATCAGCCATGTTTCAGTCCACTGTCTTAACAGTAACACTATCAGGCATGTTTCAGTCCACTATCTTAACAGTCTTACCATTAACACGATCAGCCATGTTTTAGTCCACTATCTTAACAGTAATACCATTAATACTATCAGCCATGTTTCAGTCCACTATCTTAACAGTAATACCATTAATACTATCAGCCATGTTTCAGTCCACTATCTTAACAGTCTTACCACTCATACCATCAGCCATGTTTCAGTCCACTATCTTAACAGTCATACCATTCACACTATCAGCCACGTTTCAGTCCACTATCTTAACAGTAATACCATTAATACTATCAGCCATGTTTCAGTCCATTATCTTAACAGTCTTACCACTAATACTATCAGCCATGTTTCAGTCCATTATCTTAACAGTAATACCATTAATACTATCAGCCATGTTTCAGTCCACTGTCTTAACAGTAATACCATTAATACTATCAGCCATGTTTCAGTCCACTGTCTTAACAGTAACACTATCAGGCATGTTTCAGTCCACTATCTTAACAGTAATACCATTAATACTATCAGCCATGTTTCAGTCCACTGTCTTAACAGTAATACCATTAATACTATCAGCCATGTTTCAATCCACTATCTTAACAGTAATACTATCAGCCATGTTTCAATCCACTATCTTAACAGTAATACTATCAGCCATGTTTCAGTCCACTATCTTAACAGTAATACCATTCATACTATCAGCCATGTTTCAATCCACTGTCTTAAGAGTCTTTGACCAGGATCCTAGCCTGGTAGGTAATTCAGTAAATAGCTAAGGTTACATTGAGTCTCTACCCTCTACACGCTGACATCGTTAATCAATTTTTAAAATATATTTTTGCTAATTGAATACTTAACACAAATGAACAAAATCAGGTTAATAATATTTTGTGGTCAGATCATCATACGCAAAGCTCTACCGTCAGTCAGCGTTGTTAATTATGAGTGTGAATTATAGTCCATCACGGTGCCAAACCCTCTTGGACCCCATAGCTGGTGTAGGGTTATAGAGAGTTCACAGAGCAATCTTCATTCAGTCAATTGACCCGGGTGGCTCTGGCATAATACCAGATGGTTAAAGTATTGGCTGTGGGCATAATGGCTGGCGATTTGATTGCTTCCTGTCTTAATGTCATCGTTCTGTCTTCTACAGCCTGTCGACATTTGCATATTACTGAGATGTAATGATAGAATTGTGTTTTATCATAAATGTCTACGGCTCAGCATCTTTGGATTCTACTTGTAATAAAAAGCTCTATATAAAACATACATATATATATAAATATATATATTCTTATAGAATTTGAAAACATACAATCTACCTGCAGTGAATAATAATTATTATTATTAAGACTGAACATTGCACATTGTCTGTAGTTTATAAAAGAAACAACTCAAGGTCCTAGGAATAATCATTAGGCCGAATTCTCAATGAGGAACCAACAAAGACTATGTATACGTCCCAAATGGCACCCTATTCCCTACAAATGGCACCCTATGCCCATAGGTCTTTGGTCCAAAGTAGTGCACTATAAAGGGAAAAGGGTACCATTTGGAACTCAAGCCTATAATCAGACAATGATGCAGCCTATAGTGATGATGTACAACGTTCCCCTAAGGATACTTCAGAAAGAAAATGACTCATTAAAGAGTTGGTTGCAGAAACGTCTTTGAATTCTGGAGGACATATACATTCAAAAGAAGTGTAGGAGTTGAATTATAGATACATTGGCTACTGTTTTAATAAGTTATTGTATGGGTATGTTCATTCTGTTTGTTGTGTTTTGAAATGTCCTAAATTCAAGGAATCCACACCAAAGATAAGGGACTTCGAATACATCCTTGAGGAACCTTATTGTAAACTGTTACCTTCTTTAATAAAGCAGCAGAAGAAGTCTTGTTAAAACTCTGCTTTGCTGGTGACTGGCTGGCTGCCTGGCTGGCTGCCTGACTGGCTGGCTGGCTGCCTGACTGGCTGGCTGCCTGGCTGGCTGCCTGACTGGCTGGCTGGCTGCCTGACTGGCTGGCTGCCTGGCTGGCTGCCTGACTGGCTGGCTGGTTGGCTGCCTGACTGGCTGGCTGGCTGGTTGGCTGGTGGCTAGCTGGTGCCTGGCTGGCTTCTTGCTGGTTGGCTGGCTGGTGCCTCGCTGGCTGGCTGGCTGATGGCTGACTGGCTGGCTGGCTGATGGCTGGCTGGCTGGTGGCTGGCTGGTGCCTGACTGGCTGGCTGGCTGGGGTGGAATGGCTACCAGATGTAGTGAAGGTGTGGATGGATAAGGGAATGTGGTAGGGTTGACACACACTTTAGTTCTTAATTGCTGTAATCAGAGGCTTGATTACATTAAATATGGGTGGTAAAAAAAGGGTTTTCCCATTTTTACCTTCACGCAATCATTTGATTACAAAGTGTGTTTATGTTTAGTGATTGTTGTGAATATGTAAATCACATACACACATATCATAGTATCTGTGTGTGAACCGACACACATGCACGTACACAGACACACCGTTCCATACACACAAACACACCCTGTTTCACACACACAAACACACCCTGTTTCACACACACAAACACACCCTGTTTCACACACACATCGTTCCACACACTTAAACACATCGTTCCACACACACAAATACATCGTTCCACACACACAAACACACCCTGTTTCACACACACATCGTTCCACACACACAAGCACATCGTTCCACACACTTAAACACACCGTTCCACACACACAAATACATCGTTCCACACACACAAATACATCGTTCCACACACACAAACACACCGTTCCACACATAAAGGACTTCTCGTAGTCTCCTCTCCCATAGAAGGACAAGAACGTTACAGGAACCTCACAAACAAACGCACTGCTATTCATTATTAAAGGCTACATATTTAATCTGTTGAGTAGCAGATTAACTACTGAATAATGGATTGGCCTGCACATGATATCTCTGTCAGATGAGCTCTCAGTAATCAAGTTGTGTGGTGCCCAATGTCATAAACTGAGTATACCAATCATTAAAAACACCTTTCTAATATAGAGTTGCACCCCCCTACAGGGATGCTGACCCATGTTGACTCTGATGCTTCCCACAGTTGTATCAAGTTGGCTGGATGTCCTTTGGGTGGTGAACCATTCTTGATACAAACAGGAAACTGTTGAGCGTAAAAAAAAACAGTAGCATTGCAGTTCTTGGCACACACCGGTGCGCCTGGCACCTACTACAACACCCCGTTCAAAGGCATTTAAATCTTTTGTCTTGCCCATTCCCCCTCTGAGTGGCACACATACACAATCCCATGTCTCAGTTGTCTCAAGGCTTCAAATTAAGTGCAAGTTGGTGTTTTAAATGCAGCTCTTGATGGGATTTAGCTTTGTAGTCTATTGCCTTAGTCAGTTTGGCTTGATCACCTACTTATTGCAAACACTTTTGAGATAAAATGTACAAAGGCAAAAAAATAGGTTTTACTTTGCATTCAGAATGGATTCAGAATGCAGTATTCATTTCAATGATAAATTCATTTTCCTCATGAAACACAAACTGCACCCTACATTATAAAACTATACCATACATTCACTCCCTGAAACTTGTAAAATGGAGTCACTGAGAGGCATAGCTACCGAGGTCATGATCAAACTGGGTTCAGATGTTCTCCATATTTCACAGTGTTCTCCAACACACACACACGTTTGACGAGTAAAAACAATAAGCTGTCAGTACCACGGGTGATTTTATAAAACATGTCAAATAACCCTGTTGAAACAAACCCCTGCTGAATCATAGCAGGGAAATGTAAAGCGGAGGTGGACGGTTATAGCTGGCCATGAGGTTTTGTTCTCGGTTCAACAGAATCATGACCCATCCATCTAGCACGGTTTCCCGCTTCGGATTCTGCAGCTTTGACTCGCTGAAACTGCTACAGGGAAACTTTAGCTGTTTAGTTGGCCTTGGTCACCGTAACAACTTTACGTTTTGGCTGGGCACTGAGTCAAAAGATTAAGAACGCTTCTGTATGTAGTACTGCCCAGCTAAAGCTCCAGGATGTTTATCGCTGGCCCTGCAGTGGTGGAATAAGATGCCAATATACACAACATCATTCTGAACTCTAACCACATACTGTAAACGTAATGCCTTCCAGACAATCATGTATTGTAAGATGCAGTTCAAGTAACTACTGTTCAGCGCCATGCAGCACATAAACAATCTAAAGTTCAGGCTGAAAGTAGTGCATGAAAACCACACAACACACATAACAGATATTAACAACATCCTATAGGAAAATATACAACAGCTTATAGGAAAATACACAACATCCTATTGGAAAATACGCAACATCCTATTGGAAAATACACCACATTCTATTGGAAAATACACAACATCTTATTGGAAATACACCACATCCTATTGGAAAATACACCACATTCTATTGGAAAATACACCACATTCTATTGGAAAATACACAACATCTTATTGGAAATACACCACATCCTATTGGAAAATACACAACATCCTATTGGAAAATACACAACCCCATATATAGACAAACGGCTTGGGTGAGGTCTACTACATTATCCTGTCTGTCTGTCTGCATAATCAATCACCACAATCATTGTATTAATGACAAATAACGACCATGGCAGCTTTTCACAGAGTGTATTGGACTGCAGTCATCATCTGACATGTCTTTAGATCTGAGCCTTACAACTGCCACTTCATTAGTAGAGGCTGCCTCCCTATTCCCTATTCCCTGCCAGATCCCTGGTCAAAAGTAGTGCACTATACATGTAATAGGGTGCCATTTGGGATGCAGTCGAATGTCCGATATAATAAGGTCATCATGGTATTGGGGTTTGGCAGACATCTGTTTATCTTAGAGAGATACGCTATCTTTGTTCTTTGTCTTCTTACAGACATTTTCTATGTAACAGCTGTGTGCTATAACAGTTTCCACTTTTCTGGGAAGGCTTTCCACTAGATGTTGGAACATTGCTGCGGAGACTTGCTTCCATTCGGCCTATTCAGAGCATTAGAGGGGGTGGGCACTGATGTTGGCCGATTAGGCCTGGCTCGCAGTCGGTGTTCCAATTCATCCCAAAGGTGTTTGATGGGGTTGAAGTAAGGGCTCTGTGCAGGCCAGTCAAGTTCTTCCACACCGATCTCGACAAATCATTTCGGTATGGACCTCGCTTTGTGCACGGGGGCATTGTCATGCTGAAACAGGAAAGGGCCTTCCCCAAACATTTGCCACAAAGTTGGAAGCACGGAATTGTGTGTCATTGTATGCTGTAGCATAAAGATTTCACTTAACCATTATTCCTCCTCCACCAAACTTTACAGTTGTCACTATGCAGGTAGCGTTCTCCTGGCATCTGCCAAACCCAGATTCGTCCGTCGGACTGCCAGATGGTGAAGCGTGATTCATCACCCCAGATAATGCGTTTCCACTACTCCAGAGTCCAATGGCGGCAAACTTTACACCACTCCAGCCGACGCTTATCATTGCGTGTGGTGATGTTAGACTTGTGTGCCGCTGCTCGGCCATGGAACCCCACTTCATCAAGCTCCCGATCAGTCCTTGTGGTGACGTTGCTTCCAGAGACAGTTTGGAACTCGGTAGTGAGTGTTCCGACCGAAGACAGACATTTTTTTACGTGCTAATCATTGTAGCACTCCGTTCTATGAGCTTGTGTGGGCTACCACCTCACGGCTGAGCCGTTGTTGTTCCTAGACGTTTCCACTTACAATAACAGCACTTATAGGTGACCGAGGCAGCTATATCAGAGCAGAAATTTGACAAACTGACTTATTGGAAAGGTGGCATTTTTTTTTTTTTTTTTTTTTTTACCTTTATCTAACTAGGCAAGTCAGTTAAGAACAAATTCTTATTTACAATGACGGCCTAGGAACAGTGGGTTAACTGCCTGTTCAGGGGCAGAACGACAGATTTGTACCTTGTCAGCTCGGGGATTTGAACTTGCAACCTTCCGGTTACTAGTCCAACACTCTAACCACTAGGCTACCCTGCCGCCCCAAAGGTGGCATCTTATGACGGTGCCACATTGAAAGTCACTGAGCTCTTCGGTAAAGCCAATGTTGCTGCCAATGTTTGTCTATGGAGATTGCATGGCTTGATTTGATACACCTGTCAGCAACGGGTGTGACTGAAATAGCCAAATCCATACATTTGAAGGGGTGTCCACTTACTTTTGTGTATATATAGTGTATTTTGTATACAAATCCAACATGCCCCTGTTAAAGTAGACTATGTACTGTATATTACAATGAACACGTTTTAACACAGACATACGTGTTCATCATGTGGCAGTTTTTAGATAACACGTCAGACATACCATCATGTGGCAGTTTTTAGATAACAGGTCAGACACATTTAGTTGCCAGTGAAGAGAGTGGCGGTCACTTAATCCTGCAGGAGCCACATGAGTGGTTAACACTTAAAGCCTACCACCTGACTGAGCAGTGTGTTAAAGCTCAATCAGAATGGAATTGATGTTTAACGGAGGTCCATAAAGCAGGACACTGACCTTACAGCTGATGATCGTGTCATCATTAGTTCCTGCTGACCCTAAACTCTGTGTATAAGTCTGAAATGGCACCCCTTTCTCTATATAGTGCACTAAGTTTGGGACCATATTCCCTATATAGTGCAGTGAGTTTGGCACCATATTCCCTATATAGTGCACTAAGTTTGGTACCATATTCCCTATATAGTGCACCAAGTTTGGGACCATATTCCCTATATAGTGCACTAAGTTTGGCACCATATTCCCTATATAGTGCAGTGAGTTTGGCACCATATTCCCTATATAGTGCACTAAGTTTGGCACCATATTCCCTATATAGTGCACTAAGTTTGGGACCATATTCCCTATATAGTGCACTAAGTTTGGGACCATATTCCCTATATAGTGCACTAAGTTTGGGACCATATTCCCTATATAGTGCACTAAGTTTGGGACCATATTCCCTATATAGTGCACCAAGTTTGGGACCATATTCCCTATATAGTGCACTAAGTTTGGCACCATATTCCCTATATAGTGCAGTGAGTTTGGCACCATATTCCCTATATAGTGCACTAAGTTTGGCACCATATTCCCTATATAGTGCACTAAGTTTGGGACCATATTCCCTATATAGTGCACTAAGTTTGGCACCCTATTCCCTATATAGTGCACTAAGTTTGGGACCATATTCCCTATATAGTGCACTAAGTTTGGGACCATATTCCCTATATAGTGCAGTAAGTTTGGCACCATATTCCCTATATAGTGCACTAAGTTTGGCACCATATTCCCTATATAGTGCACTAAGTTTGGGACCATATTCCCTATATAGTGCACTAAGTTTGGGACCATATTCCCTATATAGTGCACTAAGTTTGGCACCATATTCCCTATATAGTGCACTAAGTTTGGCACCCTATTCCCTATATAGTGCAGTGAGTTTGGCACCATATTCCCTATATAGTGCACTAAGTTTGGGACCATATTCCCTATATAGTGCACTAAGTTTGGCACCATATTCCCTATATAGTGCACTAAGTTTGGCACCCTATTCCCTATATAGTGCAGTGAGTTTGGCACCATATTCCCTATATAGTGCACTAAGTTTGGGACCATATTCCCTATATAGTGCACTAAGTTTGGGACCATATTCCCTATATAGTGCACTAAGTTTGGCACCATATTCCCTATATAGTGCAGTGAGTTTGGGACCATATTCCCTATATAGTGTACTACATACAGTATTATGCATAATATCTATGTTAGGGTGGTGTTTCAGAAGCTTCCTGTGACCTGCCACTGTCTTAGATCTACAGTACACATGAGATTAACATGTTAATATGGTAACATTTACTATGTTACATTTACTATGTTAAATAAATATCATTAATATTTTAATGAAAATAGATGAAAACGTTTAGCAAATTCTTAAAAGGAAAATGTACTGCCTACTATGTCATAATTTAGTTTAATATTCATTGTAACAAGTCATCAGCTGTTATTTAAATAAGTGTGTGAATTACGTCTGTTCACATTGAGAAACATTACTGGGTCATTCATTCCCGCGTCCCAGGTGGCTCCTTATTCCCTATATAGTGCACTTCCTTTGACCTGAAGCCGGGACGAGACCGTCATGATCACACTGACCACCACATGGAAGGAGATGAAGAAGATCATCAAAGAGGACACTCGCTGTTTCAAGTTCTCAAGTAGTGACAGAAATAGTGGCAGAAGTAGGGCCACTATATTAGGGGTTAGGATGCTATTTGACTGATAATATTTACCACCGTTAGCAGTCAGTGTGACATTAATGCTGAAAACAAGACTCGACTGTACAGTCTATTTCCCTTCCTTCTAAGCCGCGTTCCATACAGTCATTCCAACAGTTCTAAATTCCAGCGACAGAAGGTAAATATTTAATTTCTAGAAGCCCGTTTCTGGAGGAGAAAGTGAAGGAAAATACATCCAGCAGTGCTGGCTGCTCACGGCCCATTATTCATTTATAGACGTGAAACCCCACCAATGCCTTCTCTATCTGATATTATACCTTTGAAAAGTGTGTGCCTCTTACAGAGGAGCTTATGAAGTGTAAATAATATGACTAGCCTAGCCTCCACTTCCTCTCCAACCCAGAGATAAAGCAACCGCATGAATATGAATTGAGAAAAGGAGAAGGGGATAGGGTAGGAGAGTCATGTGTATACTTTTTGGGCCATATGTTTGCTCAACCACTCCCAATCATTGGTTTCCTGCAGGTTATTATGTGCATCCTAAATGGTGCCCTATTCCCTATATAGAGCACTACTTTTGACCAGGACTCATAGGGAATAGGGTGCCGTTTGGGACAGTGGTTATTATCTGCATTCACTGAAAGCGCAGATGTGTTTACATTTTTGTAAGGAGCTGAAAGAGGCAGAACACACACACATATGTACATGCCGCGCGCGCGCGCGCACACACACACACACACACACACACACACACACACACACACACACACACACACACACACCTGCTGTTGAATCTGATGTGTTATCTGAATTAAATCTATGACATAACACCTGTCCATCTCCTCAACCAGCCAGTCCATCCTTCTAACGCGGCAGCTCCTTTCTGCAGAGCTCCAGTATGGATTCATACTGGATGTGTTCCATCTGGGACTGATGGAGATATTGTTCATGTCTTAACTCGTCTCTATTGATTCATCACAGAGTTTAATACAGTGTTTTCATTCATGAAGTTGTTGATTTTTTGATTATCTCTCTCTGTCTCTCTCTCTCTCTCTCTCTCTCTCTCTGTCTCTCTGTCTCTCTCTCGCTCTCTCTCTCTCTCTCTGTCTCCCTCTCTCTCTCTCTCTCTCTCTCTCTCTCTGTCTCTCTGTCTCTCTCTCTCTCTCTCTCTCTCTCTCTCTCTCTCTCTCTCTCTCTCTCTCTCTCTCTCTCTCTGTCTCTCTGTCTCTCTCTCTCTCTCTCTCTCTCTGTCTCTCTCTCTCTCTCTCTCTCCTAGATAGAAACACATCACTAGAACTACCAGGGTCCATTTCCCCTTGGTCCTAATGATCTCTCCTCTCTGTGTGTGTCTGTCTCTATCTCTCCCTGTGTATAGTGATGCAGAGGACTGGTTCTGTGAGTGCCCTCCTCTCTACTCTGGTCGGCTCTGCCAGTTCACAGCCTGTGAGTGGAGCCCCTGTGGTCACGGAGCCACCTGTATCCCCAAGTCCCACCAGGAAGCTGTGTGTCTCTGCCCTTACGGAAGACAGGGCCTGCTGTGTGATGATGGTAAGATATAGACACAATATGTTATATATAATATATAACATTATAGTTATACATAATACATGCGTATCACAGGAGGCTGCTGAGGGGAGGACGGCTCATAATAATGACTGGAACGGAGCTAATGGAATGGCATCAAACACAAGGAAACCATAGAAACCATGTGTTTGATGTGTTTGATACCATTCCACTGATTGCCGCTCCAGCCATTACCGCAAGCCCGTCCTCCCCAATTAAGGTGCCACCAACCTCCTGTGAAGCATATAAGACATACAGTGCGACAGGTCCTGCTGTGTAGAGGAAGGTTAGACCCATACATACAGTACTCTAATACTCGTTTCACACTACTGAGCCGTGCCGAGCTGTACTGCACTGGCCTGGTTAGTCATTCACATGGACCGTTGTTGCTGGACACTTGTTCTTGTTTGAAAGGATGGCGTTTGATATGGCCAGCACAGTAAGGATCATGTTGGCACAGATGTGTGTAAAGGATACAAAACTTCAGGGCATCAGACCTGGTTTCAAATAGTATCTGTTTTCTTTCAAATATTTCAAATGAGCCTGATTGACCTGGCGTAGAGCAACGGGACCAATATAATAGTACCAAAAGTGCAAACCCCACCTAGCTGGCACTACAGGCAGGCTCAAATCAAACACTCAAAGTACGTGAAAGAAAACACATACTAGTTGAACCCAGGTCTGCTCCACAGTCTCAGGGATCGGTTGAGAGGCAACAGTGGAGAGATGAAAGATAGTGAAGAACAGCAAGGAAGTAAAAGGGAGAAGTTAATGAAATGGAAATCCTGCTGGGGGAAAAAGCTTGTGTCTTCCTTTGCGAATGGATTTTCACATTAGGGTGATAATAATCAATAGCTTTACAAAGTGTATCTATCTACTCTGCTGGATGTTCCAGAGAGGCGGTGGAGCTCTGATAAGTTCTTAAAAGGATATTTTCTAAGTAGCTGGCTGGTTTAGTGCATGGGTTTTCCAAGCAGTCACCTTTAATAAGGGTTAACCTACAGTCAAGGAATGCGTCCCAAATGGGACCCTATATAGTGCCCTACATTTTTATCCAGAGAAACTTATAGGAGCAACTACGGTTAAGTGCCTTGGCCAAGGGCACATCGACAGATTTTTCACCTAGTCATCTCGGGGATTCGAGCCAGCAACCTTTCAGTTACTGGCCCAACCTCTTAACCGCTAGGCTACCTGCCACCCTACTTGGGCTTTGGTCATAAGTAATGTACTATAAAGGGAGAAGGAGTGCACTATAAAGGGTAAAGGAGTGCACTATAAAGGGAAAAGGAGTGCACTATAAAGGGAAAAGGAGTGCACTATAAAGGGAGAAGGAGTGCACTATAAAGGGAAAAGGAGTGCACTATAAAGGGAGAAGGAGTGCACTATAAAGGGAGAAGGAGTGCACTATAAAGGGTAAAGGAGTGCACTATAAAGGGTAAAGGAGTGCACTATAAAGGGAGAAGGAGTGCACTATAAAGGGAGAAGGAGTGCACTATAAAGGGAAAAGGAGTGCACTATAAAGGGAGAAGGAGTGCACTATAAAGGTAGAAGGAGTGCACTATAAAGGGAGAAGGAGTGCACTATAAAGGGAAAAGGAGTGCACTATAAAGGGAGAAGGAGTGCACTATAAAGGGAGAAGGAGTGCACTATAAAGGTAGAAGGAGTGCACTATAAAGGTAGAAGGAGTGCACTATAAAGGGAGAAGGAGTGCACTATAAAGGTAGAAGGAGTGCACTATAAAGGGAGAAGGAGTGCACTATAAAGGGAGAAGGAGTGCACTATAAAGGTAGAAGGAGTGCACTATAAAGGGAAAAGGAGTGCACTATAAAGGAAGAAGGAGTGCACTATAAAGGGAGAAGGAGTGCACTATAAAGGGAGAAGGAGTGCACTATAAAGGTAGAAGGAGTGCACTATAAAGGGAGAAGGAGTGCACTATAAAGGGAGAAGGAGTGCACTATAAAGGGAGAAGGAGTGCACTATAAAGGGAGAAGGAGTGCACTATAAAGGGAAAAGGAGTGCACTATAAAGGGAAAAGGAGTGCACTATAAAGGGAGAAGGAGTGCACTATAAAGGGAGAAGGAGTGCACTATAAAGGGAGAAGGAGTGCACTATAAAGGGTAAAGGAGTGCACTATAAAGGGAGAAGGAGTGCACTATAAAGGGAGAAAGAGTGCACTATAAAGGGAGAAGGAGTGCACTATAAAGGGAAAAGGAGTGCACTATAAAGGGAGAAGGAGTGCACTATAAAGGGAGAAGGAGTGCACTATAAAGGGTAAAGGAGTGCACTATAAAGGTAGAAGGAGTGCACTATAAAGGGAGAAGGAGTGCACTATAAAGGGAGAAGGAGTGCACTATAAAGGGTAAAGGAGTGCACTATAAAGGGAGAAGGAGTGCACTATAAAGGGAAAAGGAGTGCACTATAAAGGGAAAAGGAGTGCACTATAAAGGGAGAAGGAGTGCACTATAAAGGGAGAAGGAGTGCACTATAAAGGGTAAAGGAGTGCACTATAAAGGTAGAAGGAGTGCACTATAAAGGGAGAAGGAGTGCACTATAAAGGGAGAAGGAGTGCACTATAAAGGGTAAAGGAGTGCACTATAAAGGGAAAAGGAGTGCACTATAAAGGGAAAAGGAGTGCACTATAAAGGGAGAAGGAGTGCACTATAAAGGGAGAAGGAGTGCACTATAAAGGGTAAAGGAGTGCACTATAAAGGTAGAAGGAGTGCACTATAAAGGGAGAAGGAGTGCACTATAAAGGGAGAAGGAGTGCACTATAAAGGGTAAAGGAGTGCACTATAAAGGGAGAAGGAGTGCACTATAAAGGGAAAAGGAGTGCACTATAAAGGGAAAAGGAGTGCACTATAAAGGGAGAAGGAGTGCACTATAAAGGGAGAAGGAGTGCACTATAAAGGGTAAAGGAGTGCACTATAAAGGTAGAAGGAGTGCACTATAAAGGGAGAAGGAGTGCACTATAAAGGGAGAAGGAGTGCACTATAAAGGGTAAAGGAGTGCACTATAAAGGGAGAAGGAGTGCACTATAAAGGGAGAAAGAGTGCACTATAAAGGGAGAAGGAGTGCACTATAAAGGGTAAAGGAGTGCACTATAAAGGGAGAAGGAGTGCACTATAAAGGGAGAAAGAGTGCACTATAAAGGGAGAAGGAGTGCACTATAAAGGTAGAAGGAGTGCACTATAAAGGGTAAAGGAGTGCACTATAAAGGGTAAAGGAGTGCACTATAAAGGGAGAAAGAGTGCACTATAAAGGGAGAAGGAGTGCACTATAAAGGGAAAAGGAGTGCACTATAAAGGGAGAAGGAGTGCACTATAAAGGGAAAAGGAGTGCACTATAAAGGGAAAAGGAGTGCACTATAAAGGGAGAAGGAGTGCACTATAAAGGGAGAAGGAGTGCACTATAAAGGGTAAAGGAGTGCACTATAAAGGGAGAAAGAGTGCACTATAAAGGGAGAAGGAGTGCACTATAAAGGGTAAAGGAGTGCACTATAAAGGGTAAAGGAGTGCACTATAAAGGGAGAAGGAGTGCACTATAAAGGGTAAAGGAGTGCACTATAAAGGGTAAAGGAGTGCACTATAAAGGGAGAAGGAGTGCACTATAAAGGGAGAAGGAGTGCACTATAAAGGGAGAAGGAGTGCACTATAAAGGTAGAAGGAGTGCACTATAAAGGGAAAAGGAGTGCACTATAAAGGGAGAAGGAGTGCACTATAAAGGGAGAAGGAGTGCACTATAAAGGGAAAAGGAGTGCACTATAAAGGGAGAAGGAGTGCACTATAAAGGGAGAAGGAGTGCACTATAAAGGTAGAAGGAGTGCACTATAAAGGGAGAAGGAGTGCACTATAAAGGGTAAAGGAGTGCACTATAAAGTGAAAAGGAGTGCACTATAAAGGGAGAAGGAGTGCACTATAAAGGGAAAAGGAGTGCACTATAAAGGGTAAAGGAGTGCACTATAAAGGGAAAAGGAGTGCACTATAAAGGGAGAAGGAGTGCACTATAAAGGGAAAAGGAGTGCACTATAAAGGGAGAAGGAGTGCACTATAAAGGGAGAAGGAGTGCACTATAAAGGGAGAAGGAGTGCACTATAAAGGGAAAAGGAGTGCACTATAAAGGGTAAAGGAGTGCACTATAAAGGGAGAAGGAGTGCACTATAAAGGGTAAAGGAGTGCACTATAAAGGGAGAAGGAGTGCACTATAAAGGGAGAAGGAGTGCACTATAAAGGGAGAAGGAGTGCACTATAAAGGGAGAAGGAGTGCACTATAAAGGGTAAAGGAGTGCACTATAAAGGGAGAAGGAGTGCACTATAAAGGGAAAAGGAGTGCACTATAAAGGGAAAAGGAGTGCACTATAAAGGGAAAAGGAGTGCACTATAAAGGGAAAAGGAGTGCACTATAAAGGGTAAAGGAGTGCACTATAAAGGGAAAAGGAGTGCACTATGAAGGGAAAAGGAGTGCACTATAAAGGGAGAAGGAGTGCACTATAAAGGGAAAAGGAGTGCACTATAAAGGGAGAAGGAGTGCACTATAAAGGGAGAAGGAGTGCACTATAAAGGGAAAAGGAGTGCACTATAAAGGGAGAAGGAGTGCACTATAAAGGGAAAAGGAGTGCACTATAAAGGGAGAAGGAGTGCACTATAAAGGGAGAAGGAGTGCACTATAAAGGGTAAAGGAGTGCACTATAAAGGGAGAAGGAGTGCACTATAAAGGGAGAAGGAGTGCACTATAAAGGTAGGAGTGCACTATAAAGGGTAAAGGAGTGCACTATAAAGGGAAAAGGAGTGCACTATAAAGGGAGAAGGAGTGCACTATAAAGGGAAAAGGAGTGCACTATAAAGGGTAAAGGAGTGCACTATAAAGGGAGAAGGAGTGCACTATAAAGGGTAAAGGAGTGCACTATAAAGGGAGAAGGAGTGCACTATAAAGGGAAAAGGAGTGCACTATAAAGGGTAAAGGAGTGCACTATAAAGGGAAAAGGAGTGCACTATAAAGGGAGAAGGAGTGCACTATAAAGGGTAAAGGAGTGCACTATAAAGGGTAAAGGAGTGCACTATAAAGGGTAAAGGAGTGCACTATAAAGGGTAAAGGAGTGCACTATAAAGGGAAAAGGAGTGCACTATAAAGGGAGAAGGAGTGCACTATAAAGGGTAAAGGAGTGCACTATAAAGGGTAAAGGAGTGCACTATAAAGGGAAAAGGAGTGCACTATAAAGGGTAAAGGAGTGCACTATAAAGGGTAAAGGAGTGCACTATAAAGGGAAAAGGAGTGCACTATAAAGGGTAAAGGAGTGCACTATAAAGGGTAAAGGAGTGCACTATAAAGGGAAAAGGAGTGCACTATAAAGGGTAAAGGAGTGCACTATAAAGGGAGAAGGAGTGCACTATAAAGGGAGAAGGAGTGCACTATAAAGGGTAAAGGAGTGCACTATAAAGGGAGAAGGAGTGCACTATAAAGGTAGAAGGAGTGCACTATAAAGGGAAAAGGAGTGCACTATAAAGGGTAAAGGAGTGCACTATAAAGGGAGAAGGAGTGCACTATAAAGGGTAAAGGAGTGCACTATAAAGGGTAAAGGAGTGCACTATAAAGGGAAAAGGAGTGCACTATAAAGGGAAAAGGAGTGCACTATAAAGGGAGAAGGAGTGCACTATAAAGGGAAAAGGAGTGCACTATAAAGGGAAAAGGAGTGCACTATAAAGGGTAAAGGAGTGCACTATAAAGGGAAAAGGAGTGCACTATAAAGGGAAAAGGAGTGCACTATAAAGGGAGAAGGAGTGCACTATAAAGGGAGAAGGAGTGCACTATAAAGGGAAAAGGAGTGCACTATAAAGGGAGAAGGAGTGCACTATAAAGGGTAAAGGAGTGCACTATAAAGGGAGAAGGAGTGCACTATAAAGGGTAAAGGAGTGCACTATAAAGGGAAAAGGAGTGCACTATAAAGGGAGAAGGAGTGCACTATAAAGGGTAAAGGAGTGCACTATAAAGGGAGAAGGAGTGCACTATAAAGGGTAAAGGAGTGCACTATAAAGGGAAAAGGAGTGCACTATAAAGGGAGAAGGAGTGCACTATAAAGGGTAAAGGAGTGCACTATAAAGGGAAAAGGAGTGCACTATAAAGGGTAAAGGAGTGCACTATAAAGGGAAAAGGAGTGCACTATAAAGGGTAAAGGAGTGCACTATAAAGGGTAAAGGAGTGCACTATAAAGGGTAAAGGAGTGCACTATAAAGGGAGAAGGAGTGCACTATAAAGGGAAAAGGAGTGCACTATAAAGGGAAAAGGAGTGCACTATAAAGGGTAAAGGAGTGCACTATAAAGGAAGAAGGAGTGCACTATAAAGGGTAAAGGAGTGCACTATAAAGGGTAAAGGAATGCACTATAAAGGGAGAAGGAGTGCACTATAAAGGGTAAAGGAGTGTACTATAAAGGGTAAAGGAGTGCACTATAAAGGGTAAAGGAGTGCACTATAAAGGGAAAAGGAGTGCACTATAAAGGGAGAAGGAGTGCACTATAAAGGGTAAAGGAGTGCACTATAAAGGGTAAAGGAGTGCACTATAAAGGGTAAAGGAGTGCACTATAAAGGGAGAAGGAGTGCACTATAAAGGGTAAAGGAGTGCACTATAAAGGGAATTTCAGGTGCAGTCACTGACTATGAATCCAGTAATGTGTCCAGTTAAGAACACAAATACAGTATGGCACTATGCTACACTTAGAAAAGAAGGGTTCCTAAACAGCTGTTTACATAGGAAAATCTTTTTGGGGGTTTCAGGTAGAACCCTATTTGGTTCTACGTAGAACCCTCTGTAGCTTAAAGACCTGGCAACACTGTCCAGTCTCTGTAGTTTAAAGACCTGGCAACACTGTCCAATCTCTGTAGTTTACAGACCTGGCAACACTGTCCAATCTCTGTAGTTTAAAGACCTGGCAACACTGTCCAATCTCTGTAGTTTAAAGACCTGGCAACACTGTCCAATCTCTGTAGTTTACAGACCTGGCAACACTGTCCAATCTCTGTAGTTTACAGACCTGGCAACACTGTCCAATCTCTGTAGTTTACAGACCTGGCAACACTGTCCAATCTCTGTAGTTTACAGACCTGGCAACACTGTCCAATCTCTGTAGTTTACAGACCTTGCAACACTGTCCAATCTCTGTAGTTTAAAGACCTGGCAACACTGTTCAATCTCTGTAGTTTAAAGACCTGGCAACACTGTCCAATCTCTGTAGTTTACAGACCTGGCAACACTGTGTCCAATCTCTGTAGTTAAAGACCTGGTAACACTGTCCAATCTCTGTAGTTTACAGACCTTGCAACACTGTCCAATCTCTGTAGTTTACAGACCTGGCAACACTGTGTACAATCTCTGTAGTTTACAGACCTGGCAACACTGTGTCCAATCTCTGTAGTTTACAGACCTGGCAACACTGTGTACACTCTCTGTAGTTTACAGACCTCGCAACACTGTGTCCAATCGCTCTAGCTTAAAGACCTGGCAACACTGTCCAATATCTGTATTTTTAAGACCTGGCAATACTGTCCAGTCTCTGTAGTTTACAGACCTGGCAACACTGTCCAATCTCTGTAGTTTAAAGACCTGGCAACACTGTCCAATCTCTGTAGTTTAAAGACCTGGCAACACTGTCCAATCTCTGTAGTTTAAAGACCTGGCAACACTGTCCAATCTCTGTAGTTTATAGACCTGGCAACACTGTCCAATCTCTGTAGTTTAAAGACCTGGCAACACTGTGTCCAATCTCTGTAGTTTACAGACCTGGCAACACTGTCCAATCTCTGTAGTTTACAGACCTGGCAACACTGTGTCCAATCTCTGTAGTTTACATACCTGGCAACACTGTGTCCAATCTCTGTAGTTTACAGACCTGGCAACACTGTGTCCAATCTCTGTAGTTTACAGACCTGGCAACACTGTGTACAATCTCTGTAGTTTAAAGACCTTGCAACACTGTGTACAATCTCTGTAGTTTACAGACCTGGCAACACTGTCCAATCTCTGTAGTTTACAGACCTGGCAACACTGTGTACAATCTCTGTAGTTTAAAGACCTGGCAACACTGTCCAATCTCTGTAGTTTACAGACCTGGCAACACTGTCCAATCTCTGTAGTTTAAAGACCTGGCAACACTGTGTACAATCTCTGTAGTTTACAGACCTGTCAACACTGTCCAATCTCTGTAGTTTAAAGACCTGGCAACACTGTCCAATCTCTGTAGTTTACAGACCTGGCAACACTGTGTCCCAATCTTTATAGTTTAAATGAGACTGAAGGAAGAAAATGAAGGAAATAATGTGGAGAATTCATTTTCCAAGAGCTAAATCTAACTTGGGTTGTGCCTGCCGTCACTGGCTGAACCTCTGGGTCAAATATAATGAACTGTAAAGTAAAAACTATTTCTGTAGTGTGAGGCAGCCTGATGTACAAGTACACCCATTGGACAAGGCGCTGGTATAACAAACAGTAGTAGGAAATCATGTTCTGTTCCTCCAGTGTTAGAACCTTAATGTCCGCTGCCTTTCTGTCATTTATCTACGGCAAAATGGCCATGTTAATCAAACTGACATCCAACTAGATGCAAACATTCCATTGTCATGAATATTATGGAAATAGGAGAAAACAACATGTTCTTATTCTGCTCTAATCTAATGAGGATGCAGCTTGGTGGAGAGAGCTCTAATCTAATGAGAAGGCATCTTGGTGGAGAGAGCTCTAATCTAATGAGAAGGCAGCTTGGTGGAGAGAGCTCTAATCTAATGAGGAGGCATCTTGGTGGAGAGAGCTCTAATCTAATGAGAAGGCATCTTGGTGGAGAGAGCTCTAATCTAATGAGGAGGCAGCTTGGTGGAGAGAGCTCTAATCTAATGAGGAGGCAGCTTGGTGGAGAGAGCTCTAATCTAATGATGAGACAGCTTGGTGGAGAGAGCTCTAATCTAATGAGAAGGCAGCTTGGTGGAGAGAGCTCTAATCTAATGAGGAGGCAGCTTGGTGGAGAGAGCTCTAATCTAATGAGAAGGCAGCTTGGTGGAGAGAGCTCTAATCTAATGAGAAGGCAGCTTGGTGGAGAGAGCTCTAATCTAATGAGGAGGCAGCTTGGTGGAGAGAGCTCTAATCTAATGAGGAGGCAGCTTGGTGGAGAGAGCTCTAATCTAATGATGAGACAGCTTGGTGGAGAGAGCTCTAGTCTAATGATGAGACAGCTTGGTGGAGAGAGCTCTAGTCTAATGATGAGACAGCTTGATGGAGAGAGCTCTAGTCTAATGATGAGACAGCTTGGTGGAGAGAGCTCTAGTCTAATGATGAGACAGCTTGGTGGAGAGAGCTCTAATCTAATGATGAGACAGCTTGGTGGAGAGAGCTCTAGTCTAATGATGAGACAGCTTGGTGGAGAGAGCTCTAGTCTAATGAGGAGGCAGCTTTCTGGAGAGAGCCCTAAATTATTGAGGAGGAAGCTTTGTGGAGAGAGCTCTAATCTAAATAGGGGACAGCTTGGTGGAGAGAGGCCTAATCTAATGAGGAGACAGTTTGGTGGAGAGAGGCCTAATCTAATGAGGAAGCATCTTGGTGGAGAGAGCTCTAATCTAATGAGGAGACAGCTTGGTGGGGAGAGGTCTAATCTAATGAGGAGGCAGTTTGGTGGAGAGAGCCCTAATCTAATGAGGAGACAGTTTGGTGGAGAGAGCTCTAATCTAATGAGGAAGCAGTTTGGTGGAGAGAGGCCTAATCTAATGAGAAAGCAGCTTGGTGGAGAGAGCTCTAATCTCATGAGGAGACCGTTTGGAGGAGAGAGCTCTAATCTAATGAGGAGGCAGCTTGATGGAGAGAGCCCTAATCTAATGAGGAGGCAGCTTGGTGGAGAGAGGCCTAATCTAATGAGGAAGCAGTTTGGTGGAGAGAGGCCTAATCTAATGAGGAAGCATCTTGGTGGAGAGAGCTCTAATCTAATGAGGAGACAGCTTGGTGGGGAGAGGTCTAATCTAATGAGGAGGCAGCTTGGTGAAGGGAGCTCTAATCTAATGAGGAGGCAGCTTGGTGGAGAGAGCTCTAATCTAATGAGGAGGCAGCTTGGTGGAGAGAGGCCTAATCTAATGAGGAAGCAGCTTGGTGGAGAGAGCCCTAATCTAATGAGGAGACAGTTTGGTGGAGAGAGCTCTAATCTAATGAGGAGGCAGCTTGATGGAGAGAGCCCTAATGTACCGATAACTGGTAGACAAGTGTTCACTGACAGCCATTAGGACTGCAGGAAGGTCACACACACACACACACACACACACACACACACACACACACACACACACACACACACACACACACACACACACACACACACACACACAGTCTGAGCTGAGTGCCCTGATGTCAAATAGAGTCCTCTAATCATAGTGTGTCACATTGAGGGTGGCTGACATTTGAATTTAAATCCTGACACCATCAGATAACATCACGGTCAATATATAGGGGCCCTGGTTTAACGTAGACCACTAAATAGGGGCCCTGGTTTAAAGTAGACCACTATATAGGGGCCCTGGTTTAACGTAGACCACTAAATAGGGGCCCTGGTTTAAAGTAGACCACCAAATAGGGGCCCTGGTTTAACCTAGACCACTAAATAAGGGCCCTGGTTTAACATAGACCACTAAATAGGGGCCCTGGTTTAAAGTAGACCACTAAATAGGGGCCCTGGTTTAACGTAGACCACTATATAGGGGCCCTGGTTTAAAGTAGACCACTAAATAGGGGCCCTGGTTTAAAGTAGACCACTAAATAGGGGCCCTGGTTTAACGTAGACCACGAAATAAGGGCCCTGGTTTAACGTAGACCACTAAATAGGGGCCCTGGTTTAAAGTAGACCACTATATAGGGGCCCTGGTTTAATGTAGACCACTATATAGGAGCCCTGGTTTAAAGTAGACCACTAAATAGGGGCCCTGGTTTAACGTAGACCACTATATAGGGGCCCTGGTTTAAAGTAGACCACTAAATAGGGGCCCTGGTTTAACGTACACCACTAAATAGGGGCCCTGGTTTAAAGTAGACCACTAAATAGGGGCCCTGGTTTAACATAGACCACTATATAGGGGCCCTGGTTTAAAGTAGACCACTAAATAGGGGCCCTGGTTTAAAGTAGACCACTAAATAGGGGCCCTGGTTTAACGTACACCACTAAATAGGGGCCCTGGTTTAAAGTAGACCACTAAATAGGGAGTAAGGTTCCATTTGTAGTCAGCGTTTTCCTCGTGTTTCGTTTGGACGTGCAGCTACTTAATCCAATGGTTACGTTTACTCTTTACATACATGTTGTTATAGATACAGAGTGGGTAGGAAGGTATGTCAACATACATGTTGTTATAGATACAGAGTGGGTAGGAAGGTATGTCAACATACATGTTGTTATAGATACAGAGTTGGTAGGAAGGTATGTCAACATACATGTTGTTATAGATACAGAGTGGGTAGGAAGGTATGTCAACATACATGTTGTTATAGATACAGAGTGGGTAGGAAGATATGTCAACATACATGTTGTTATAGATACAGAGTGGGTAGGAAGATATGTCAACATACATGTTGTTATAGATACAGAGTGGGTAGGAAGGTATGTCAACATACATGTTGTTATAGATACAGAGTGGGTAGGAAGGTATGTCAACATACATGTTGTTATAGATACAGAGTGGGTAGGAAGGTATGTCAACATACATGTTGTTATAGATACAGAGTGGGTAGGAAGGTATGTCAACATACATGTTGTTATAGATATAGAGTGGGTAGGAAGATATGTCAACATACATGTTGTTATAGATACAGAGTGGGTAGGAAGGTATGTCAACATACATGTTGTTATAGATACAGAGTGGGTAGGAAGGTATGTCAACATACATGTTGTTATAGATACAGAGTGGGTAGGAAGGTATGTCAACATACATGTTGTTATAGATACAGAGTGGGTAGGAAGGTATGTCAACATACATGTTGTTATAGATACAGAGTGGGTAGGAAGGTATGTCAACATACATGTTGTTATAGATACAGAGTGCGTAGGAAGGTATGTCAACATACATGTTGTTATAGATACAGAGTGGGTAGGAAGGTATGTCAACATACATGTTGTTATAGATACAGAGTGGGTAGGAAGGTATGTCAACATACATATTTTGCCATTTTAAGAAAACAAAAATGAAGGATTTTCAGTTCAGAAAGATCATTTTGAGAAAGTATGTTTTTGTTGTGTTTACTGTATTTGCTATTACAGTACCGTACTGTTCAGTCTGTTTGTTCACTCTGGAATATGGAAGGGTTTGTGGAGTTCAAGGTTAGCTACTGAGAGAAGGGAAAACAGTAGGAAACTATATGGATGTGTGGTGGATGCTGTTAAGCCCAATACCCTTTAGAAAAACATAAACAATATGGATTTTCTACACTGAGTGTACAAAACATTAAGAATACCTTCCTAATATTGAGTTGCACCCAGTCCTTTTGCCCTCAGAACAGCCTCAATTCGTCGGGTCATGGACTCACAAGGTGTCAAAAGCGCTCCACAGGGATGCTGGTCCATGTTGACTCCAATGCTTCCCACAGCTGTGTCAAGTTGACTGGATGTCCTTTGGGTGGTGGGCCATTCTTGATACACACAAGAATCTGTGTGAAAAACCCAGCAGCTTTGCAGTTCTTTACATGAACCAGTGCGCCTGACACCTACTATTATACCCTGTTCAAAAGGCACTTCAGTATGTTGTCTTGCCCATTCACCCTCTGAATGGCACAAATAGACAATCCATGTCTCAACTGTCTCAAGGCTTCAAAATCCTTCTTTAACCTGTCTCCTCCCCTTCATCTACACTGATGGAAGTGGATTTAACAAGAGACATCAATAAGGGATCATAGCTTTCGCCTGGATTCAACTAGTCAGTCTATGTCATGGAAAGAGCCGGTGTTCTTAATGGTTTGTCCTCTCAGTGTCTTTTAAGCATCAGTGTCTTTTTCTCTTGGAAATATGGGTTTTATTTTCCCCAACTTCTATCATCACTACCTGGGTGATAGAATGACCTTCATGTCCTCATCACCTCCTGGGTGATAGAATGACCTTCATGTCCTCATCACCTCATGGGTGATAGAACGTTCTTTATGCCCTCACCACCACCTGGGTGATAGAACATCCTTTATGCCCTCACCTCCACCTGGGTGATAGAACATCCTTTATTCCCTCACCACCACCTGGGTGATAGAACATCCTTTATTCCCTCACCACCACCTGGGTGATAGAACGTTCTTTATGCCCTCACCACCACCTGGGTGATAGAACGTTCTTTATGCCCTCACCACCACCTGGGTGATAGAACATCCTTTATGCCCTCACCTCCACCTGGGTGATAGAACATCCTTTATTCCCTCACCACCACCTGGGTGATAGAACATCCTTTATTCCCTCACCACCACCTGGGTGATAGAACATCCTTTATTCCCTCACCACCACCTGGGTGATAGAACATCCTTTATTCCCTCATCACCACCTGGGTGATAGAACATCCTTTATTCCCTCACCACCACCTGGGTGATAGAACATCCTTTATTCCCTCACCACCACCTGGGTGATAGAACATCCTTTATTCCCTCACCACCACCTGGGTGATAGAACATCCTTTATTCCCTCACCACCACCTGGGTGATTGAACATCCTTTATTCCCTCACCACCACCTGGGTGATAGAACATCCTTTATTCCCTCACCACCACCTGGGTGATAGAACATCCTTTATTCCCTCATCACCACCTGGGTGATAGAACATCCTTTATTCCCTCAACACCACCTGGGCTGATAGAACATCCTTTATTCCCTCACCACCACCTGGGTGATTGAACATCCTTTATGCCCTCACCACCACCTGGGCTGATAGAACATCCTTTATTCCCTCACCACCACCTGGGTGATTGAACATCCTTTATGCCCTCACCACCACCTGGGTGATAGAACATCCTTTATGCCCTCATCACCACCTGGGTGATAGAACATCCTTTATGCCCTCATCGCCACCTGGGTGATAGAAAGTTCTTTATGCCCTCACCACCACCTGGGTGATAGAACATCCTTTATGCCCTCACCACCACCTGGGTGATAGAACATCCTTTATGTCCTTGCCACCACCTGGGTGATAGAACATCCTTTATGCCCTCACCACTACCTGGGTGATAGAACAACCTATATGCCCTCACCACTACCTGGGTGATAGAATGTCCTTTATTCCCTCACCACCACCTGGGTGATAGAATGTCCTTTATTCCCTCACCACCACCTGGGTGATAGAACGTCCTTTATTCCCTCACCACCACCTGGGTGATAGAACATTCTTTATGCCCTCACCACCTGGGTGATAGAACGTCCTTTATTCCCTCACCACCACCTGGGTGATAGAACGTCCTTTATTCCCTCACCACCACCTGGGTGATAGAATGTACTTTATTCCCTCACCACCACCTGGGTGATAGAACGTTCTTTATTCCCTCAAACCTGTCATAGAAGGTCCATGAAGGTCAATAAGCATCTCATGGTTAATAAACAGCAGGGTTGGGGTCAGTTCCTGAATCAACTTAATTGAAATGGAATTGATCCCAACCCAGATATACAGTGAGAATAATGTGTGTAGGTCCTAAACTCAAAAGAGTGTTCATTTAAACAGACTGATTATTCCCAAAATGATTTGCATAACTGATGAAACCCAAAGAGCCCACCCTCTCTCTACTGTGTCTGTAACCCCTTATATCCCTGAGTTGTGCCACAGCTGTTCTTGTGTTCTGTCCATGCTTAGAATGACGTACCTACTACAGAAATCAAACCTGGTCCCTGATCTAGTTATGCTGTCTTGCCAACTCTGATGGTCATTGTCATGTCTTGTCATTCAATAGGATTTAGCAACACAGCTCAAACTGATCTGAGACCTGGCGATCACATTTATAACAACAGAGTTAATACTAAACTTCCTGTCTTACAGCTCAAACTGATCTGGGACCTGGCTATCATATTTATAACAGCAGAGATAATACTAAACTTCCTGTCTTACAGCTCAAACTGATCTGGGACCTGGCTATCATATTTATAACAGCAGAGATACTAAATACTAAACGTTCTCTCTTACAGCTCAAACTGATCTGGGGCCTGGCTATCACATATATAACACCAGAGATACTTAACCTCCTGTCTTACTTATTCTCTTCATGATGCTGTGTTGTATGTCATTTCTGGAAGGATTAGATTGCAGTGTTATTTTTTGGCTTGTTGTAGGAAATATTTTCCCACAGTTGTGGGTGGATTCAATAGGCTACACACAGTTCAAATACATCTGCAGGCCTCAATCTCAAATGAATGGGAATGATTATTCATTTATTTTATTTTCATTTGGGAATCCGACCTCTTCATTTACTTGAAATAGGCATCTGTTTTCTCTGCCTAGAAGCAATGTTTTGTATTTTCCCCATTGCAAGCTTTGATTGAATGGCAGCCAGCCATGTCAGCCAAGGTCTTATAATGTGTTAGACATTCATTCCCACGGGGAGAGGAGAACACAATATAAACTTCTACTGTACTTGGTGGAAATAGTTGATGTTCTGGTATGTGGTCTATTGAAGTGTGTAATAATGCAGTACTCCTAGCTACAGGAGTTAGGACCAGACTACATGAGGTGAACTCACAAACTCAGAATAACAACAGCAGGCTTTATGGTGTCTATTGATTTGTGTTGTTCAAACCGTCGGTTCACAACGAATATAGTAACACAAGCTACTCCCAATAAGTCAGCCTTAAGGCTTCCTGTATATCAGAATAGATTGGGTGGGAGCAGGGGAAGGGTCGGTAGGTTATATTTTTAATGGTTGTGGATGCATCCCAAATGGCACCCTATTTGTTATGTAATGCACTTCCTGATGGATCTGGTCAAAAGTAGTGCACTATTTAGGAAATAGAGTGCCATTTGGCACCACCGTGTTCAGTTCATACCGACAGAGCGTGAGGAAAGATGTGGAATGCTTGAGGCCATCTAGAGAGAAGAAACCAATCACTACTCTCAGTGCTATCACACAGATTCAACCTAACATAGCAGGCGCAAAAAGACGCCTGGGCGGAGTTCCCACATCCGGTTTCAGAAGAAAAAGAAGCTACTGTAAGTTGAATTAGCTGTATTTCTGATAAACGGATGCATCCGGGTGCTGTAAACCCCGCTTAGGGTACATTGGATGTCAGGGAATACACATAGAACACCAAGATCTTCCACAACCGCTGAACCTGTCGATAGGAGGTTATGCCTGGGCTCCACCTACCGTTGATCCTGTCGATAGGGGGTCATGCCTGGGCTCCACCTTGTGCCGTTGATCCTGTCGATAGGGGGTCACGCTTGGGCTCCACCTTGTGCCGTTGATCCTGTCGATAGGGGGTCACGCCTGGGCTCCACCTTGTGCCGTTGATCCTGTCGATAGGGGGTCACACCTGGGCTCCACCTTGTGCCGTTGATCCTGTCGATAGGGGGTCACGCCTGGGCTCCACCTTGTGCCGTTGATCCTGTCGATAGGGGGTCACGCCTGGGCTCCACCTACCGTTGTTGAACCTGTCGATAGGAGGTTATGCCTGGGCTCCACCTACCGTTGTTGAACCTGTCGATAGGGGGTCACGCCTGGGCTCCACCTACCGTTGATCCTGTCGATAGGAGGTTATGCCTGGGCTCCACCTACCTTTGTTGATCCTGTCAATAGGGGGTCACGCCTGGGCTCCACCTACCGTCGTTGATCCTGCCGATAGGGGGTCACGTCTGGGCTCCACCTACAGTACAACCTTTTGTGCCTGTTTATGATATTTGATGGAGGAGAGGATTTGTACCCTGTGGACACCTCACTATCCTTTGTCAAATGTAGTGTATAGTGCCCTGATCCCCAAGACTATTCTGTCCTAGAAATAGCAATGTATATGACCCTTGACAAGAAGCTCAACAGGAATTCATGCTCATATCAGCTCTCCCTGCAAATAACCACAAAGAAGGGGAGGAGGAGGAGGAACAGGAAGAGAGGGAAGCTGCATTGCACTCAGAGAGCAGAGGTAAAAACATGCTGCATGCCACTGAGGGAGCGTCCGCAGACAATCAGTTCAAACTGACTATAGAAACTCAGATTGAGTTGTTGCTATAAAGCCGTGAAGCAGCCGTTCAATAGACACTGTGGAAATACAAAACCAATGTTGAAACCAAATACAAAACCAGACTTAACAATAACAGCAGAATTTTTTTCCTGCATAACAGGCATCAATAATTCACCAGCCAAACAGAGGAGCACCGACCAGTCACAGAGGGGAGCTCTGTAAAGGACGCCGCGCTGCTTGATTAGCCATTACAGCTTCCTCCTGAAGCGTCTTACCAGTTGGCGCCAAGTGAAAAAGCTAACTATTCACTGACGTAAGTGGAGACACCTCAGACCGAGGAATACGTTTCACAAATCCCCCTGTTAGAACAGCTGTAGTGCAGAATTAAGGGAATAGACTACCATTTGGGATGCAGACATTGTATGTAGACATGGAGGGCTAGAAGGACTGAGGGGAAGGAAAGAGACAGACAGAGAGAAGGAAATCACGAGAAAGAGAGACAGACAGAGAGAAGGAAATCACGAGAAAGAGAGACAGACAGAGAGAAGGAAGTCACGAGAAAGAGACAGACAGAGAGAAGGAAGTCACGAGAAAGAGAGAAAGAAAGAGACAATATGCAAGTTACAATATATTTGCTAAGATATAGAGCCTAATGTTGCGTGCACGACCAGGGTCTGATTGGTGTGCCGAGATATGCCACAGATGTTTAATTGATTCTGGGGAGGGAGGGGGGAGGGAGGGAGAGAGAGAGAGGATATTCCCATTAAGTCCCTCCCTGGTGTAAAATCCAGTGAATCAGTGGTCAGTGCTAAAATGGGAAGAGAACAAGGGAGAATGAGGCAGGCAGCATTATTGAATCAACTATGCGTTTAGAACTAGTAAGCTGTTGATTGTAATTGATAATCACTGGGATTAGTTATTGTCCCCCTAGCTACCAGCAGTGAACATTATGTAGGGTATTTGAAATGTTGCTCGCCTGCCAAGAACCTTTGTTAGCAGCGACTAATGAAAAGAAAATGGGGATGGGGAAAAGGCAGTATTCTAAAACAGGCCATCATCCTTATATCATTGTGAGGTGGTGGTACGGCATGGTGTCTCTGTGGTACGGCATGGTGAATCAACAGTGCTGTCTTGTGGCAGCTGCTAGTACTGCCGATGCTGGTGACGTGTTTGGAAACAAAATAATCAAAGACATTTATGTAATAGTGATGTTAAGATTGATGTAGTAAGAGCTGTATATAGATATATGGTGATATAGATTCATTGGTTCTAGGTGTAACACACAGTTCGGTGTGTAATATTTCAGCTACTGTACACTTCTATTTCATCCAGGTCTATAATGTTTCATGTCCATAGGACTAAGATATGTAGGCTACTGTCAGTTATCCTCACTGGGGATTCTATTTTATTCTATTCTATACTGTCAATTATCCTCACTGGGGCTTCTAGTCTATTCTATACTGTCAGTTATCCTCACTGAGGATTCTAGTTTATTCTATTCTATACTGTCAGTTATCCTCACTGGGGCTTCTAGTCTATTCTATTCTATACTGCCAATTATCCTCACTGGGGCTTCTAGGCTATTCTATTCTATACTGTCAATTATCCTCACTGGGGCTTCTAGTCTATTCTATTCTATACTGTCAATTATCCTCACTGGGGCTTCTAGGCTATTCTATTCTATACTGTCAATTATCCTCACTGGGGCTTCTAGTCTATTCTATTCTATACTGTCAATTATCCTCACTGGGGCTTCTAGTCTATTCCATTCTATACTGTCAGTTATCATTACTGTGGTTTCCTAATCTATTCTATTGTATACTGTCAGTTATCCTCACCAGGTCTTCCTAGTCTGTTCTATTCTATACTATCAGTTATCCTCACTGGGGGTTCCTAGTCTATTCTTGTCTATTCTATTCTTATGTATATTATATTCTTATGTATATTCTATTCTTATATTCTTACCTGTGCCATTATGTTAGATTACTCTTTATCGGTGAGCAATTGTAATGTTGTCGCATTTCTGCCTCATATTTGTTGGTGAGTAACAGAACTATACGTCCCTTGATGGTGAGTAACAGAACTATATGTCCCTTGATGGTGAGTAACAGAACTATATGTCCCATGAAGGTGAGCAACATAACTATGTGTTTCTTGATGGTGAGTAACAGAACTATATGTCCCTTGATGGTGAGTA